>NC_053493.1:266586786-266831786 GCF_905171775.1 Rana temporaria | reverse complement strand
GGATAAGAATAATTCACAGGCCTACATAAAGACAACATAAAATTACAAACAATAAATGGGCTGCCTAAACAACCCATTAGGCTATAATTAATTTCATATAAAAACCGTCCATTAAACCCTGAAAGAAAATTGACTTGCTTGAAAACAGGCCAACAATAAAACCCAAACCATAAGAAAGGGAGAGGTATTGTGTATTAACTTAAAAGAAACAGTCCACAATCAGAACCATATGCTGGTGTGTACCTGCAATGGCAGTCTATACTAAAGCCTCGTACACACGATCGGATTTTCCGACTGGAATTGTATGATGACAGACTGTTGGCCTAAAATCCGACCGTTTGTATGCTCCATCAGACAATTGTTGTCTAACTTTCCGCCGACAAATGTTGGATGGCAGGCTAATAAATTTTCTGCGAATAACAGTCTGTTGTCAGATTTTCCTATTGTGTGTACACAAGTCCGTCACACAAAAGTCCAAAGTACAAACACGCATGCTCAGAATCAATGCTCACCAAACACAACATTAGCAGAAGGTGCCCAAAACGTGGCACTCAAGAGTTGAAATTTCACGTAGTACGTAACTAGGTTCGTGTTTGTTGGCCGACAATTGTGTACGGTTTGTATGCAAGACAAGTTCATGGCCAACGCCATTCGGAAAAAAGTCTGAGGAAAATCCAATCATGTGTACAAGTCTTCAGAGATCACACAAAGCAGGGATACAGTTAGAGCCACAACCTAGTTATATAAGAAATTTACCTGCAATTGTAGCAATTTCAGGCATTCCAATCAGGCCAATAAGTATTCCTAAAAACCAAGGATCACTTCAACTATTCACTGCCAAAATGTATGTAACAGATCCAACTATGCCGCATATCAGGCCACCTACAAACAAGCAATATTCAAATGGCTATACAATGACTCCCCTATATCTAATATAGATCTACCATCAACAGGTCCTCATCTCAGCACAGTTCCACATTGCAATCCACCATCCACAACTCAACCAAACCAATTACCTCCTTATATAGTAGGTGTTGGCCCCATAAGTAGGTGTTGGTCCCATCACCTGCCAGACAATATTGCATTTAATCACCACTACTTTATAAAACTATGCCCCTTCAGGACGCTACAGCCAACCATCCCCTACACACTTGCCAATCATGGCGCACCACGTCGTCCTAACATTGGCAGAAGCACAGAACAGCCAGATCATCCATTGCCGACACATGGTCAGAAAAAGATTTTAAAAAAAAATTAGTTTTACAATTTGATGTGGTTGTCCCTCTCTGGTACCAGTAAAGTCCAAGCAAGGTGTGTCTTTTTGGTATATAAGAATGTTTAGGGTATAAAAAATAAACTATTAACATGTCTATCAATTAACAAGTTGGAAAGCAAATTAACAGAAGAGAAATCCAAATCAATTCAATAATTGTTGTGACCACCATTTGCCCTCAAAACAGCATCAATTCTTCTAGGTTTACTTGTACAGAGTTTTTGAAGAAACTCGGCAGATAGGTTGCTCCAAACATCTTGGAGAATTAACCACAGATCTTCAGTGGATATAGGCAGCCTCAAATCCTTCTGTCTCTTCATGTAATCCAAGACAGACTTGATGTTGTGATCAGGGCTCTGTGTGGGCCAAACCATCACTTCCATGACGCTTTGTTCTTCTTTACAATGGAGATAGTTCCTAATGACATTGGCTGTATGTTTGGGGTCAGTGTCCTTGCAGAATAAATTTGAGGCCAATCACACGCCTCCCTGATGGTAATGCATGATGAAGTGCATACAGCCAATGTCCTAAAGAACTATCTTCAGTGTATAGAAGAACAAGGAGTCCTGAAAGTGAGGGTTTGGCCCCCACAGAGCCCTGATCTCAACATTATCGAGTCTGTCTGGGATTGCACAAAGAGACAGAATGACTTGAGGGAGCCTACATCCACAGAAGATCATTGGTTAGGTCTCCAAGATGTTTGGAACAACTTACCTGCTGAGTTCCTTCAAAAACTGTGCAAATGTACCTAGAAGAATTGATGCAGTTCACACCAAATATTGCTTTGATTTGGATATCTCTTCTGTTCATTTACTTTCCATTTTGTTAATTGATAAAAATAAACTATTAACGCTTCTATTTCTGAAAGCTTTAAGTTACAGCATTTTTTTTAAGTGATTGTGACATCCCATGAATTGGCCAAGTGTCAGAGATCTTACTGCAAAGGCATACATGTGAGGTGTCATTTACAAGTGGCTTAAACGGTCAAGCTTTTAGCCAGAAAATTCTGCAAATGCGAATGAAGATTACAACATGTTATAAGACAAATTTCCACAATGGCTCTAAGGCACAGGTGTCAAACACAAGGCCTGCGGGCCGAATGCAGCCCTCCAGGCCATTTAATGTGGCCCGTGCACCTCTCCTGCTGCTGCAGGAGAGCTCCAGCCCTCCTCTGGTACTGCTTCAGACCCTTACTTTCTGCTTTCTAGCAATGCATGCAGCTACTTCCCAGCAGCAGCATAAGGAAAGGAGGGTGCACTGTGATGTAAGGGAGAGTGGGGGACTCAACTTCTCATAGTGGGGTGGCTCTTGTTGGCTGTTCCTTTACTTGAAGTCTAACATACTGAAATTGCAGCGAGAGCTGGTTGCAGCCTTTAAGAGCATCTCAAACTTCTTTTTGTTTGAAAGAAGAAACATCAATAGGTACAGCGAGATGTTTAAGACTGAGACAGCAGAATCAATTTCATGAATAGATCACGGTTTAAGCACTTCTTTTTCCACTGGATCAAGTTCAGCAACGCTATTGAGAGGAGTAAAGATCAATTTTGGAGTAATGCATTTGTCATAGATTGCACATTCTATCAGGAATTTCTTTGAGGGTTTTTCAGGTTTCTTTGTACCCAAAGGGCCATTGTGAGATGGAGGAGAATCAAGCTGTTCAACGACAAGGCTTTTGGAGGACAGCAGCAGTGAGATTTTTCACATTAGCAAGCATGTTGCATGAACTTTTCTGATTGAAAAACTATTGTATGCGTCTGACTCAGCAGGGGACATGCCAGACCTCCTCAATTGGACCACGGATACGACTATGCAGTTGCTGGCAGGGGACAGGCATTCTACTCAGGCTGTGTTTTTTTTTTTTTTTTAAAGCAAGGCACTGAATCCTTTTTTTGTTTGATTCACCTGTAATGTATTCAGCGGATTTAAAACGGTTCCCCACATCACTGTCCTTCTCTTCCCTTGCAACTTCTGTTCACAGTACTGACCCCTATTAACGTACTAACAATGCTGAAACTCTCCTGATTCCTATTCTTACTTCAGGCATAATTAATGTTCGGATCACTGATGGAATTGTCACAGTTGTCCCTAAGTGCAAACTAGAGATTTGTTGCTGTGGGTGCCCCATCAAAATTTTGCTATTGGGCCCCCGATCTGCAGTTGTACCCCAGAATACAGGCCAAATATGAAAAAACAATACTAGATGCAGTACAACAAAAGTAACAATCTCATTACCTATGATCCAGGTGACTAAAATCTTGCAGGTTCAGCTCCCTTGTATCTTGTGTTAAGTAGATAGTATCAACATCCTGTCCAAAAGAATCGAAAAATTGTATTTTCATTGCTGCACTGATTTACACATTAAGAATGATTTTTAAAAAGCTCTCAAGTGCACTTATTATCTTAACAGGTTCATGTAAATAAAAGATAGATATACACGCTGTGTCTATGGTTTAACACTTATGTGTTTGCCAATATTTCAAAGCCCCCCCCCCCCCCCCAGTTCCTTGAGAATCCGTGACAGAAGACGTCAGTAATGGATGAAGAAGAAAACGGCACCAACAGAAATTCTCTGGCTAGGAGGGATAGATGGGGAAAATCAGGACATCAATCAGAGTATGCCTTCAATATCACCGATTTATAAATTATTATGGCACACGCGTATCAATGTGACACCTGGATATCCTCACCCTAGCAAAAAAAAGATATAGATCGCTCTGTCACCATAGGTATGCTCTTTTACCACATGTTCAGTGTAGTACAGACAAGCATAATGAATGTGACAGGGAGAGTCTCTGTGAAAAACTAGAACAGCTGCTATGTACAAATATAAAAATACCAGCATTTCCAACTACTAGATAAAATCTGAAGTTACAACAATTTAATTAAACTGACTTTGAAAAGTACAAATCAGGCACGTACCCACTGTACTTCTTCTCTGTAGGGCATACCAAGCCAATCACAGACGCAAGCATACATTTGTGAAAACCCACCTAGTAAAAAATATAAAAGATATATTAATACATATCGTTGCCAAGGTTCTTCATAGCGCTGCCTGACTTGCAGCTATGCGTTACTGTTGGTCTCTCTTGTATTTTAAATCTTTGTTGACAATTAATTTGTTCAGTAGTTGTTAATTGCTGCGTTTGTTGCATACCACATGGGCCGACTTCTGTCACTGTCTGGCTATCCCACAGAGCTTGCAGATTTGCCAGTCTGTCTAGTGGTTCCATGGTAACTTTCTTCATAATTTTTCTGAAAGAAGAATAAAGGAAATGCACCAATTACATTTCAGAATATCACAGTGTACAGCTGACCCATCAGTAAAATGTATGAACTCTGAAACAAAGTTGAACTTCATACACCAATTAATTAATTCTACAATGCATACAGAACAGAATACTTTTTCATACAAGTACATGGTACAACAGACACATATCCGGAATATGAAATGTTAGGGTAACATTCTCTAAATGCAAGTGATGCACATTTTTGATTTCACCTTGTTATAAAACTATTGCAATCCCCTGTACATCAACACTCAGGCTGGGTTAGAACTAGAAGCCATTTCAGTCCTACCACAGTGCAATGTTTTCAGGAAACATGCCGGGAGAGAAGACGGAGCAAAGCAATAGTAGAAAGGTGTGATCTTATCACTGTGCTGCTGCTCCTTAAATGTCCAAACCGTAGGCTGGGGTCTGTTTTTTGACCTCGCTGTGGCACTTCAGAAAAAGGGGACAAGGATTCTACTATGCTTTCTGCCAGGGATGCCTTGATCATAAAAGTGGCTGCACAAAATGCTAGTCTAGAGTTCAGCCTAACTTACATCAGCTCTTCAACAAGTGAAACGGTCACAGGTCACAATACAAGAAAATACAATAAAACTAATATTATTAAAAATAAAACAAAAGTGAAGTTTGTGTAGGCTAATTTATTGTTTATCGTGATGACCTCCCAGTCCTGCAGTTTGAACCCATTAGGGGTAGGCTGGACTAGGCCATCAAGGCTCAAACAAATTCTATACTTTATGCCTTCACCGTTTAATGTATTACAATGTTGTGCAATATGTGCAGCAACCTTTGTCTTTTTTTTGATTGTTACGATCTTAATTGATAAAATAAAAAATTTGAACGTGAAAAGCTTGTGAGAAATTGTAGGGCAGATAGTAAAAGAGAAAATAAAGGAGACACAATGAGAATGAGCGAATAACTGAAAGGGAAATATAGAGCAATAGTAGAAATTGAGTTCTAGTTAAATGAAAAGCCACTTCAATCTTCGAGATTTTTTTAGTTACACAATAGATGAATTGTTACGGTTACAAGTGCCCATAAAAATGACAAAACCTGCCATGTATATTCTCAGTTTTTTACTGATTAATTGACAAAATTATCCCCACCTTCACCCTCTATACATTAAGAACAATTAAAGGAAAGTCATTCTGTCAGGGGGTCATCAGAAAAGTGTAATTTGTGCACAAGTGTAATGCAGTTCATCAACCAAAGCTGTCCTTGCATGGATTGAAATTAGACCAGTTCATAAAGAGACCAGCCAAATTTCGTTCCGTGTATGGGCCCTTTGGTTGCACAGAAGTCTGTCTACCGATCAACTTCTGGACCAGCGCCCTGTCTGGTTTTCCCCACTCGATCAACGCTGCAGGCTCTAGCTGGCAGCGCGGATCAGTGCTTTCTGACGGTGGGGGGGAAGTCTCCCGGCTGTGAGAATACAAAGGTTTAGCATGGAAAATCCCTCATCCACATTGTGTGGATAGGGGGATCAAGACGCTCTATGGGCTGCTTAAGGCAAACATTAGACCTTGATTCAAAAAATGTCTACAGATAATGTAACAATACTTGAATAATTTATGCATGCAATTTCATGGTGTATTTAGAATAATAAATTAACAAAAATGCAGATTTTTCAAATGGACACGCAAGTACCATATTAAACGCCATGAAATTAGAATCCAGTGTTCCAGATTAGGTGCAACAATTATTAGAACCTCCTTAGGGATTATGCAGGTGGAGCCTCAATTACTGTACATATCAGACATTTAGGGGTCCGATGTTCTCTTTGCTATTGACATGTGTGGTGTCAATCATGCCAAGATCAGTAGAACTCTAACATTATCAAAAAAGTTGTGAATTTCTCTGGAGGAGGATCTAAAAATGATCACTAAATGATTTGCTATCAATCATTGTACTGCAAAGAAAAACATTCTGCCAATGCCATAAGTTTCAAGCAATGGCTAATTTGCCCAGGAATGGCCAGGCCAGCACATTTTAAATTTAATTGCATGGTGTTGAACAATAGTTGGGGTCAAAGTGCATGCATCTACACTCAGGTGTAATAAGAAAAATCCTGTGCTACCCAAAAAAGCAATTAGAACAAGATTAGTTTGCCATTGAACATATGTGCAAAGGCCAGGCCTTTTGGAACAGTGTAGTCAAGACTGCTCAATCAAGGATAGAGCACATTAGTTGCTGCAAACCAAAGACACTATTTCGAGAGAAAACCCGTAGGGCTGGGTTCACACTGCCGCAGAGGGTGGCTCAGAGCAGGGTTCCGATGCATCCCTGTTCACCGTTTTAGGTCTGATTTCGGACCTGAAACGGACCAGAAGACACACAGGACTCCTGTGCAATTCGCACAGGAGCCGCTCTGGAGATGTGTTTGCACCGGCTTCATAGAGAGCCGATCACAATCTCCTGACATGCAAATTGTATGTGGGAAACCCGCATCCAATTTGCAAAAGTGAACTCAGCCTAAAACAACTGTGAAGCATGATGGTGAAATGTTATGGTTTGTGTTTGCTTTGCTACTTCAGGGCCTGAGTAACCCACAGTCATCGAGCTATACATTATGTCAGAGTGAGCTTGATAAGAGTGTGAGGCCATCTGTGGAAAAGTTGAAGAATTACCGGTAATGAGTCTTTAAACACAATAATAATCGAGTACACAATAACAAATCCACCAATGAATGGCTTAAAATAATAAAAAAAATGTTGTTATGGACTACCCTAGTCAAAGCCCTGATTTGATTCCTATTAAAACCTTGTAAAGGAATTTTGAAATGAGCAGTTCATGAAAGAAAACCCACAATCAACTTGCAACTGAAGGAATTTTGCATGGAAAAGTAGTAAAAAAAGTCGATGTCCGAGACTGGTGGGCAGTTATACAAAATGCCTACAAGAAGTAATTTCTGCTACAGGGCAATACCATCTTCTGATGCCAAGTTTGTATTTCCTATTACCACAGTACATAAATTACATCTAAATAAATTAAAAAAGGCACATTTTTATTGTGTTCCTATTCAAGTACATCACCTTTATCTGTAGGAACTATTTGAATAAAAATGTATATTTAGAAATCAATCATCTTTAAGCTCACCAATAAACAACAAAGAAAAGCACCAGCACGCAAAGTTATAACAAAACTTTGGTAAATCAAAATCACCCAACGTACCACGCTAAAACATACAAACACAAAAAAATGACCAAATTTAAAAGGGGTTGTAAAGGTAAACAATGTTTTTCTTAAATAGCTTCCTTTACCTTAGTGCAGTCCTCCTTCACTTACCTCATCCTTCGATTTTGCTTTTAAATGTCCTTATTTCTTCTGAGAAATCCTCACTTCCTGTTCTTCTGTCTGTAACTCCACACAGTAATGCAAGGCTTTCTCCCTGGTGTGGAGTGTCGTGCTCGACCCCTCCCCTGGAATACAGGAGAATCAGAATGCCCACTAACGCACAGCTCATTTCTCTATCGGCAACGTAGAGAGCGTCCTGACTTTCCTGTATTCCAGGGGAGGGGTCAAGCATGACACTCCACACCAGGGAGAAAGCCTTGCATTACTGTGTGGAGTTACAGACAGAAGAACAGGAAGTGAGAATTTCTCAGAAGAAATAAGGACATTTAAAAGCAAAATCTAAGGATGAGGTACGTGAAGGAGGACTGCACTAAGGTAAAGGAAGCCATTTAGAAAAACATTTTTTTTACCTTAACAACCCCTTTAAAGTAATTCAGATTCTAATGGCCTAAATTTCCCCAAAAATATATATACCAAATAATGTACATTTTATTTGCATTTGGGTGTTTTAATGAGGCACATTGGGAGATTTAAGGATCTATATTTGTCTGTTTAATTATGTTGTAAAAGTCAACAATTTCCATGAGGTCTACTTAGTTTTTTACATGACTTTATATGACCCTCACTCATGCCCTCTCCTTATTACAAGACTCACCACCTACTGCCGATATTGAACCCATATGCTGACAAACTCAAGGACAGTGGGACTTGTGCGCTCATATAAATTTCCCCTTGATCTTACTTCACTCGCCCTTCTGCTTCTTCCAACTTCTGCGGATAGTCTTCCTAATCCTGGCCCTTTACTACCAAACTTTCAACTCCACAACCAGCACACTTTTTCTGGCAGCATCACCATCTATGCAGTCTAGTTTCTATTGCCCTGCTACCAATAATCCCCCCCTCCCCCTATTCATGCACTCTGGAAAGCTCTCTGTCGGTAACAAGCTCACCTCTGTCCATAAACTTTTTTTATTTGCACTTCCTTTAACCCTTTTGCCATTACTAAAACCTGGTTTCAGTAATCTGACTCCGCCTCTCCAGCTGTCATCTCCAACTGGACTCACTCATCCAGAACTTGTGGACAAAAGTGAGGTGTAGTTGGAATCCTCCTATCCCCACAAAACATTTATCAAGTTCAATCCTACTCCTCTCTCTTTTTCCCCATCTTTTTTGAGGTTCACTGTATTTATATTATTCTTCAGTTTCTCTGAGGAGGCGATTTATCATCCCCCTGGACTGGTGTCACACTGCCTTGAGGACATCTCTGCCCGTCTACCCTTTCTCTCTCTGAAATACCCACCATTATTCTTGGTAACTTTAACAACCTTGTTCATGCCAACACCCTGGCCACCTCTCAACTTCATTTGTTGACCTAATACAAAGGACACATTGGTGAAAGAGGCAGCACTTCTCCCTTGCACAGCAGTACAAAGATGATAACTGACTTCAGTGCCCACTGCTTCCTTTCCCTGGTCAATCTTGCAAGAGACAACTAGTAGTATGTGTTTATTGTTTTTCCTTTCCTTTTGTTATACTGCATTTTAGCTGCAAGGCCACCTAATCGTATAATGTGAAATGAGCAAATAAAAGACGGACCCTAATTTGTCCTAAAGACAAGAGTTGAAAAACATCTTCCATACAGTGTAAGGAAAATTTATGCAAATTAGATTGTGAAGCAGTAGTCAGAAGCACTTTAAGGCAAAGTCATTTGCATATGCTTGCCATAAAATTACACAGTAAAAAGGCAGACACAGCTAAAGTAAGTTTTTATGCCTATGCAGACAAAGAAAAGTGACTTTGAAGAAGTGATGTTGCACGCTGTTGTTTAAGGTAGGCAGTACCAAGTATAGCAACAGAACTTGAACAACTGGGTTATGAATCCACTTAGTGACAACACGTTTCCAAAATGGAGGGGTGGGGCTCGCAGTCTGCTCAGCCTCAACCCTTACAAGAGAGTCCATTTTTGGCCCCAGCCTCCACAGGTATTGGTATTACTGACAAGCGACTACAGCTAAAGTGGTCAATGTAAAAGCTGTATTGAATGTTTATACTAAAAGTAAGCTTTTTGATAATGAATTAACCACATAAGAAAAAATACCAATATACAAATACTTCCTGGGACACCAGCCTTTCTAGCAAATTACACGCCTGATCATTTTATTGCAGTAATAATACCTTCTGACCCTAAGGCCCATTCACACCGAGGCAAAAAGTGCTAGTGCATGCTAAAATTGTGGCAAAATGCGCAATGGGGTGCCATTAATCCCTAATGGCACCCTGATGCTATGTGATTTTGCTACAATTGTCGCATGGCAAATCGCACATGTAAAAAAGTGCCCGACTCGGGGCCATAATTTTTAGTACTTGAGCTTCTTTGCTGCAACCAATGGGCATAGGGCAGTCTATTCTAGTGAATGGGTTGCCATATGCGCAACATGCAAAATCACTTGAAAATCACCCACTTAAAAAAAAACGTCTGTTGAGCTGCATTTTTCTGTATACCACAACAGATGTTATCTTGATTACAAGCCAATAAAAATTTATTTTTGTATTTCCAGGTATGCATGTCCTAGGTTCCAGCAGTTTTCTAGATATTTTTGTTTTGATAAAGTAAAAGAGCAGAGGCTCTTTTAGCTGGCTGAAGCAGGGCTGGAAGTTTTGGGTGCTATATAAACTCCCAGTCTGCTCAGGGAATTTTCTTCACCCTGCAACGAGTTTTTATAATTGTCAGATTGGGAGCTCTTGAATACCTCTGTGTGGAAATAAAGCCCAAGTTTGGCAAGACACAGCCTCTGAGGCAGGTACTGATCTTGCTCCTGTGTGTTTCACCAAGAACTGATGTTTACATACAGTGCTCCTAGTAGACATAATCACACACACACACATAGCGGCTAAAATAAGTATTGAACACGTCACCATTTTTCTAGGTTAATATATTTATTTTTCATATGTTTCATTACATAATTCCAGTTAATCTTACATAGTCTTAATATAACATTTGTATTACATTATGTAAATTATATACATTCTTCCGCTTTCTAAATTACTATGTTAGCTTATCCACAACTCTTCCATCTCCCAGACATAAACTACTGGAACCATGTCCTGTGGTCTGATGAGACCCAAGATAAACTTATTTGGTTCAGATGGTGTCAAGCATGTGTGGCGGCAACCAGGTGAGGAGTACAAAGTCAAGTGTGTCTTGCCTACAGTCAAGCATGGTTGGTGGGAGTGTCATGGTCTGGGGCTGAAAGAGTGCTGCCGGCACTGGAGAGCTACAGTTCGTTAAAGGAACCATGCATGCCAACATGTACTGTGACATACTGAAGCAGAGGAGATGGAGGCCCCTCATCCAACATGATAACGACCCCAAACACACCTCCAAGACGACCACTGCCTTGCTAAAGAAGCCGAGGGTGAAGGTGATGGACAGGCCAAGCATGTCTCCAGACCTAAACCCTATTGAGCATCTGTGGGGCATCCTCAAACGGAAGGTAGAGGAGCGCAATGTCTCTAACATGCACCAGCTCCGAGATAACGTCATTAACCACTTAAGCCCCGGACCTTTAGGCCGCTAAATGCCCAGGCCAGGTTTTGCGATTCGGCACTGCGTCGCTTTAACAGACAATTGCGCGGTCGTGCAACGTGGCTCCCAAACAAAATTGGCGTCCTTTTTTTCCCCACAAATAGAGCTTTCTTTTGGTGGTATTTGATCACCTCTGCGGTTTTTATTTTTTGCGCTAACAAAAATAGAGCGACAATTTTGAAAAAAATTCAATATTTTTTACTTTTTGCTATAATAAATATCCCCCAAAAACATATATAATTTTTTTTTTCCTCAGTTTAGGCCGATACGTATTCTTCTACCTATTTTTGGTAAAAAAAAAAATCGTAATAAGCGTTTATCAATTGGTTTGCGCAAAATTTATAGCGTTTACAAAATAGGGGATAGTTTTATTGCATTTTTATTATTATTATTTTTTTACTACTAATGGAGGCGATCAGCGATTTTTTTCGTGACTGCGACATTATGGGGGACACTTCGGACAATTTTGACACATTTTTGGGACCATTGTCATTTTCACAGCAAAAAATGCATTTAAATTGCATTGTTTATTGTGAAAATGACAGTTGCAGTTTGGGAGTTAACCACAGATGGCGCTGTAGGAGTTAGTGTACACCTAGTGTGTGTTTACAACTGTAGGGGGGTGTGGCTGTAGGTCTGACCTCATCGATTGTGTCTCCCTATAAAAGGGATGACACGATCGATGCAGCGCCATAGTGAAGCACGGGGAAGCCGTGTTTACACACGGCTCTCCCCGTTCTTCAGCTCCGGGGAGCGATCGCGACGGAGCGGCTATAAACGAATAGCCGCGCCGTCGTTCCGGATCGCTCCCCGAGGGAACCCGACCGCCGCATGTAGCGGGGGGGGGGGGGTCCCGATCGGACCCGCGGAAAGCAAGGACGTACATGTACGCCCATTTGCCTGTACGTGCCATTCTGTGGACGTACATATACATGCGGCGGTCGGGAAGTGGTTAAGGAGTGGAGGATGACTTCAGTGGCAACCTGTAAAGCTCTGGTGAACTCCATGCCCAAGAGGGTTAAGGCAGTGCTGGAAAATAAATGGTGGCCATGCAAAATATTGACATTTTGAGCCCAATTTAGACATTTTCACTTAGTGGTGTACTCACCTTTGTTTCCAGCAGTTTAGACATTAATGGCTGTGTGTTGAGTTATTTTGAGGGGACAGCAAATGTACACTGTTATACAAGCGGTACACTCACTACTTTACATTGTAGCAAAATGTCATTTTTTCAGTGTTGTCACATGAAAAGATGTAATAAAATATTTACAAAAATGTGAGGGGTGTACTCACTTTTGGGAGATACTGTATATATAGTCATACACACACACACTTATACATACAGTGGGGAAAATAATTAGTTGATCCCCTACAAATTTAATAAGTTTGCCCACTTACAAAGAAATGAAGGGTCTATAATTTATCATAGGTGTATTTTAAATGAGAGAGACAGAAAATCAACCAACATTCCAGGAAAAACACAGGATACAAATGCTATAAATTTAATTGCAGTTCAGTGAGAAAAATTAGTATTTCATCCCCAACCAACCAACAATAATTTTGGCTCCCACAGACTGGTTACAGTCTGTGCTCATGTGGTACACAGATTAGTCCGGTAAATTTAAGAAGGTGCTCCTAATGACAACTTGTTATGTGTATAAAAAGACACCTGTCCACAGAATCTCTTTCTTCCATTGAACCCTGGTTCACATTTGAGTGACCTGTCAAATTGCATGCCAAATCAGCAGCAATTGCACAATCCAAATCGGTACGAGGCCGTACCAACTCCCAAAAGTAGTTTCTGTACTACTTTTGGCGACTTCAGGGTGTGATTTCCATTGACATCTGTGCAGCCCCGAAGTGGGGACTGAAATACGGGAAAGAAATCGTGCAAGTTCAGCTGAACTTTCGCATGATTTCATTCATGCATGTCAGTCCCGACCTAGGCTCAAACCTCACCATCATGGATGAGACTAAAGAGCTGTTGAAGCACATAAGGACAAGATTGTAGACCTGCACAAGCCTGGACTGGGCTACAATACCATCAGCAAGCAGCTTAATGAGAAGGCGGCTGTTGGAGTGATTATTCGCAAATGAAAGAGATACAAAGTAACCATCAATCACCCTCAGTCTGGAGCTACATGCAAGATTTCACCTCATGGGTTAAGGATGATTATGATAAAAGTGAGGGATCAGCCCAGAACTACATGGGAGGAGCTTGTGAATGATCTCAAGGCAGTTGGGATCACAGTCACCAAACAAACCATTGGTAACGCAATATGCTGCCATGGATTGGAATCCTGCAGAGCCCACAAGGTCCCCCCCTCCTCAAGAAGGCACATGACTGGTCCATCTGAAATCTGCCAATGAACTACTAAATGATTAGGAGAAGGGTTTGGAGAAAGTGCTATGGTCAGATGAGACCAAAATTGAGCTCTTTGGCATGAATCCAACTTGCCGTGATTGGGGGAAGAAAAATGCTGACTATGACCTAAGAAACACCATCCTTACAGTCACGCGCAGAGGTGGACACATTATGCATTGGGGCTGTTTCTCTGCTAAAGGTACAGGCCCACTTTGCTACACTGATGGGCCAATGAAAGGGGGCCCATTTATTGTAAAATCTTGGATGAGAACCTTGTTACCTCAGCCAGACCACATAAGACGGGTCCTGAATGGGTCTTCCAGCATGACAATGACCCAAAACATACCGCCAAGGCAACAAAGGAGTGGCTAAAAAACAAAACACATTAATGTCATGGAGGGGCCTAGCTAGTCCCCAAATCTGAATTCTATAGAAAATCTGTGGAGGAAGCTGAAGTTTCGAGTTGCCAAGCGACAGCCAAGAAAGCTTAAAGTGATTGTAAAGACAGAAGGTTTTTTTTTAACTTGGGGCTCATTTACACTTGCTTTGGCTTCAACACACATTAACGGCTAGTTTACACTTGCTTCAAAATATGGATTCGGACAGCCTAGTCAAAGCCCCGGTCACTAAATAAAATAGCTTACAGTCCTGTTTACACCTGCCTTTGCTTTGGCTTTGCTTCAAAAAGAATACCCTATTGAGCTTTAGTGGTGCTTCAAAGCGTGTTCAAAGCCTCCATAGAAGTCTATGGCAAAGCTTGCTTGAAGCCCCACCAAAGCCTCCCCCGAAGCCCAACCAAAGCACCAAGCAAATGCAGGTGTAAACAGGACTGTAAGCTAACCAGTTTATTTAGTGACAGGAGCTTTGACTGGCATTCAGAGAGCTTTAACAAAGTGTATCTGAGGCCATGTTTTGAAGCAAGTATAAACTAGCCGTTAATGTGTGTTGAAGCTGAAGCAAGTGTAAATGAGCCCTTAACTACTTGCCGACCTGCCGCCGTCATTCTACGGCGGCAGGTTGGCTCTCCTGCGCGAGACCAGCAATATGGTCCGGGGGTTAAGTGGTTAATGCATTCGAAAAAGCCTTCTGTGTGCAGCAACCCCCCTCAGCCCCTCTAATACTTACCCGAGGTTCACCTAGATCCTGCGATGTTCTAGGAATGTCTCGACTGCCCAGGACCCCCCCTCCTCATTGGGGGAGACAGCAGCACGGCGCCACTGTTAATCAAAGTTAGTCAGCCAATGAGGCGAGAAAGGGGACAGGCCACAGCTCAGTGTCTGAATTGGTACAGGGAGCTGCGGCTCCGCTTGGGTGCTACTTGTCAGGAGGGAGGGGCCAGGAGAGCCAAAGAGGAACCCGAGAAAAGGATTGTTGTTAAAAATAATAAACAAGACTTTACAAACCACTTTAAGGATTTAAAAAAGAAGATCTGTAAAGAGTGGACCAAAATCCCTCCTGAGATGTGTACAAACCTGGAAACAAACAAGGCTTTCTCCACTAAGTAGTCATGTTTTGCTTAGTGATCAAAATACTTATTTCATTCACTGAACTACAACTTCATTTATAACATTTGTATCATTTGTTTTTTCTAGATTTTTGTTTGGTCTGTCTCTATCATTTAAAATGCACCTATGATAAAAATTATAGACCCTCCATTTCTTTGTAAGTGGGCAAAATTACAAAAACTGCAGGGGATTATTTTACCCACTGTATATATCAAACTGTGTATTATATTACTTGGAGCGATCTATTGTTAGGATTTGAAATCTGAACGTGGTCATACTACGGCTGTGTAATCTTTCTTTTTGTGTATATATATATATATATATATATATATATATATATATATATATATATATATATATATATATATATATATATATAAAAATAATTGCTAAAAACCATTATAGTTTCCCTTTAAACATGCATCCCATACACATATGCATTAACGACCAAAAAACACAAAAGGTCTGAACACAGTTTTAGTGATCGATCAGTTTTATGTAATGATACCTACACAGGTGATAATCCTGGGAATATCTTTCGAAGACATGTGCCAATGTGTGCCATCACTTCGTTCACATCTTCAGAAGAAGACATCTTCATGGCTATGTTGTACTTTTCTGTTTCAACTGCCAACTGGAAGAAAAAAAAAATCTGAGTGAGTGAACAGAAGAGTATGTAGATCTACATATAGTAACATATACTGAATTTTAATGACCAAGTTTGTTCAAAGGCCACATTACCACATGCTGACCATAATTTTTCAGTGATAATAGCAATATCATAACAGGATGTGGGTAGAAAAAAGGGAAGCAATATAGCCTGGAAAAAGGACATATTACTGCTAAAATACGCACAACGATGGTGAAATATTGCACACAACTTAGGTACTGGGTGTCGCGACCTGTCGTTTTTGATCACAGAGGACCAAACCAGCCAAAGCATGTCAGAGTGGAGTTAATATAACCTGCATGACATTTCAATTGCCATTTTAAAACAAGTGCTTGCATCATCCCTGAGAAGACCAAATATGTTTCATTGTTCTCCTGTAACAGCACTGAAAGTCCCTCTCACCAGGATAGAGTATACATCAAGGACATATGTCAGGACTTACATTTATACTGCATCAATATGGACAGAATGTAGGAATGACAATTGATGGATCTAAAGGTTTGTAGATATACTTTTCATGCAATCCTGTTAGGACTACCATATGTGCTGCCACCATCAACCAATGAAATTCTAGTTGTAATTCTAGCAACTATAACTTCCATAAAACTATACTTTCAAGATTTAGGGACCCATTTTTCTTTCCACATTGCTTAGTGTTTTGATTAAAGTTAAATTCCAAAACTTGCAAGACAGGACAACACTTGGTACTGGTAGCTGAATTACATATGTTGGCCAAAAACCAGACACTTCAAAGTTTTGTGTTTTTTTTTTACAAGGGAGAATGGGAGCGCCTTCAAGTAGGGCCTTCATACCTCATAATATGTTCTGTATTGTTAACAATGTTTGCATATTTACACTAGACATTATTGCAGAGCTCGACAAACCCCAGGCGCCAGGTCGCAATGGCGACTAGAATTAGTGACCTTGCTCCTGGGCTGTACTACTCGAGGCGTCGTGTCCCTGTATCCCCCCCCCCCCCGACCACCTTGCAGGTGCACAGATTAAGATGCCGCGGATTTGCGGCCTTTTGGAGCGAGATGTTTAGATTGGGGAACTGGCACCCTCTTGTGGTGGCTGTGACAAGCAGTCACTAAGGGAACTGAGTGTTTCCCGTGCCTGTTCTCACTGCCCACCCATCTCCTTCCCAAGAGGAGACAAGGTTTAAGTTGTTGTGGGCTTCATCTGGCACCTTTGCTTAACAGTCAGTGGACATTGAGTGTAGGGCAGCAAGTTTGAACTGCCTCTGTGGCATTTACACCCCCACAAAGATGGAAACTTTTTTTATACATTTTTATTTTGTCATTTGCATTGAAATACATTTTTTATTTTTCATTCTCCCCCTGCCATGCCACAGCCACACAGCTGAAGACCCCTACCACCTGTCAGTTTTTCAGGCGAACCTGATCGGACCCTTCAGTCTCCTCTATGGAGCGGCAGATGTCAGCGGACAGATGTATACTGATTTTTAAAACAAACAAAAAAAAACACACAATTAAATACTTGCACCCACAGAATCCTAAACCCATAGTTGATCAAGAGAAAGACAAAAAAAAAAAAAAAAAAACCTTATAAAGCATTGTCCAATTTGCTAAAACAGGGAAAAAACACTTTCTTCTTGATCCCCTAAAGCACGTGTGTCAAAACACAAGGCCCGCAGGCTGAATCCGGCCCGCGAGGCCTTTTCATGTGACCCTCACACCAAGGGCTTTTTTTCATAAATTTATAATAAAATGTACAAATTGATATAGCCTTATAGATACAACTGGCCCTTTGAGGGCAACCATAATGCTGATGCGGTCCACAATGAAATGGAGTTGGACACCCCTGCCCTAGAGCCACCAAATATTCTATAAATCAACAATGCTATGGTATATACATTACATATAAAATAATAATCATTGTCATCATCACCTGCAGGTTTCAGTCTAATGAATTGCCACACAAGAAAATTACACCAGCAGCGGGATACATTTGCATAAGTATTACTAATAGATAATTCTTTTGATTCCTATTGTGCTAATTCTTCAAACTCTGAATTTATCGAATGTTTAAAGTGAAAAAAAAAAAAAAAATAACACTGCATTGCCAAAAACTAAAAATAGATAAATTGTAACAAATATATTACAGATAGAATACATATGTTACCCTACAAAGTGTGATTTTTTATTTTATTTTTAGGAATTTGACGGTTTTCTGTGTGTAGATCTCCAACACTATAGAAAAGGATTTTTAACCATATTACAAATACATAGATCACTGACAAAGGAAAGCTTTGAGTGCTTTGGGCTCTGCAACTGGTTCATATATCACACAGAAGATCCCTAGAGAGGTAATTAAATAATAATGTATAGGGGATGTGCCCTGCTTTACACTATAATACAGGCTTTAATGCTGTCAGGAGTGTCAGTTTATTTGAAGTTATTTTCAAGATACGTATTCCCTTGGTCTGCATTTACCATCACCACATTTGGTATTTCTAAAGAAATGTAATGTCGTATATATGACAAATTTCCAAAGTATGTTCATATTTCCTACAACTTTCAAATGTGTTTGCCAGAAAGCTGATCTGGGTCCTTCATTGAAACACAATTCTAGAAGTAGCAACATTTTTATAACATCCAATATAACCTTTGACATTCCAATACGTAATACAACCGCACTGAAGACGGCATGCAAATATTTCTGGATATATTACTACATGGCATGCCCCTGGCTAAGAAAAGCCAAGGATTTCACTAACGCATTTATATGTATGCAGATTAAAGAATCATTTTGAGGTTATATTCAAAGGAATTAAATAAATATTCAAAGGAATTAAATAAATACCATCTAAATAATTAAACAACCATGACAACCCAGCGATACACCAGAGTGTAGCCGTGATCAATATTTATCTGACTATAGAAATAGGGATTTGGATGGCAAATGCAAGTAATAACAAGGCCTACTGCATGTAGTATATTGGTGTTTATGTCCTCTTTTATGTTTTCATGCATAAATGTATCTCGAAGGAGAAATGTGTGGGTCTTCTGCAGTGCAGCACTCATATTTGTTCTATTGTTCCAGTGCATGTTAGAAAAAGAAAAAGATCTGCCAGCCAATGGTAAAAAACACACAAGGGTACCCTCCAAAGATATTCATAGATTAGACTTCTGATCTATCTTTGGAAAGATGTGTGCCTAGTGTTCCACAACTTCAATCACAAAGTCTGTAGCCTGTTATGTTAATCAGTCACAGAGGCTATTGGTTGATAACGGAGCTGGCCCTATATGGCTAGATTTTCATCTGAACATTTGTACAAAATTCAGAAAACTCTTTAGTCATCGCATTCACTGATACCATCATTAAAGTGTAAGTTCAACTATTCGAATGAAAAGGTGAACCAGTGGCAGTGCATTCATAAGGGCACATGGGCGCTGCCCCCTCTGTCCAGCCACCCCCTCTATGACGAATGGATAGATTCATACATAGCATGAATATATCCATGGCCGCCGTTGCCACCCGGACCCTTTTCAGGCACCTGAATTACAGCGGTGGGGGGTGTTTTTGAAGCACCTGATTAGAGCCACAGGCTCTAATATGCTTCAAAATAGCTAGAACTGCGAGCGCCATGCTAGTCACTCGCAGTTCACCCAGGTGTGTTAGGAAAGCGAATGAATATTCGCTTTCCTAACACTGAACCGCCCCTCCACAAATCAGGTGCTCGGGTCTGTTACCCCTCAACGAATTGGCTGAAACGGCGAGTGAGTGATTAGCTGGCAGTGCCCATATAGCCGAAGTAGCAGTCCGGGGATTTGAAAACCCTTCTTTTCTTTCTTTTTGTAGGGCAAATTGCATATTTGGAAGTATATTTATAGAAACATTATTGGGTTAATTTACTAAAACTGAAGAGTGCAAGTTCTTGTGCAGCTCTGCACCAGATTTTGCACTCTCCAGTTTTGGTAAATCAAGATCTCTCTCTCTCTCTCTGCATATCGCTATATCTCTCTATATATACTGTTGATATATATATCTATCCCCCACTTTTAGGTACACAATGGGGTTTATTTACTATCGCTGGAGAGTGCAAACTCAAGCACTTAACCACTTGACATCCTGCCCATTGTCAAATGACGTCCACCATTACTAGTAAAAAAATAAATAAAAATGCAATAAACATATCCCCTATTTTGTAGACGTTATAACTTTTGCGCAAACCAATCAATATACGCTTACTGTGATTTTTTTTACCAAAAATATGTATACGTATCGGCCTAAACTGAGGAAAATATATATTTTTTTTATAATTTTTTGGGGGATATTTATTATAGAAAAAAGTTAAAAATATTAAATTTTTTTTTCAAAATTGTCGCTCTATTTTTGTTTATAGAGCAAAAATTAAAAACCACAGATGTGATCAAATACCACCAAAAGAAAGCTATATTTGTGGTAAAAAAAAAAAAAAAGGAGCCAAATCGGCATAGGATGCATTAAGGTGGAAAAACCACAAGGGTTTACAATCCCTTTAAGCTTTGACAATAAGGCCTTATGCACACTGAAGCTGATAAACTGAAGTTTTTGGGAGTTTCGGCATTTTTTTTTTTTTTTTTTTAACAGCCCTTAAACTCCCCTCTATGTTATCCTATGTGTCCATTCACACATGGACGTTTTTTGAAGTTTATCAGCAGGGGAGTTTATGGTCTGAACGCCCTAAAAAGTCAACGGCGAAGACCGGCTAAAGAGCAAGAAGACAGCACAGAGAGAAGAACCGGAGAGGGAAAAGAATCGTCCGAGGGAGAAGACATCGTCAGAGGAGGGAGAAGAGCCAGAGGAGGGAGAAGAGCCAGAGGAGGGAGAAGAGCCAGAGAGGGGAGAAGAAAAATTGGAAAAGGATTCCAGAGCTGCCTTAATAAAAAATACTTGTCTACTGAGTTTAATTTTTGATACTTTTTTTTTTAGGTGAGTGGGTAAGTGTACAATGTTCCCCATACTCATTCACATAGGGTGGGGGGGGGCCCTTGTTAAAAGGGGGCTTCCAGATTCCAATAAGCCTCCATTCGCAGACCCCGACAACCACCGGCCAGGGTTGTCGGGAAGAGGACCTGTCCTCATCAACATAGGGACAAGGTGCTTTGGGGTATGGGGAGGCGCAGGGCCCGCCTGTCCCAAAGCTTCCAACCCCCCCATGTTGGTATGGTCGCTTGTCCCTCTTCCTGACCTTCCAGGCGTGTTCGGATAAGGGTCTGGTATGGATTTTGGGGGGACCCAGCGCCATTTATTTTCCATTTTGGTGGGGGTTCCCCTTCAGGATCCTCAGCACACAAGTCGCACCGCAAGTTGGATCATCGTGATGCGACTTCTATTCAAATGAATGGGCTCCCAAAGGGAACCATCAATTCTGAATAGAGGCAGAGAAACGTGGCTAAAAGCTAGTGCGGCTAAACGCACATTGACGCCCATGCATAACGCTGACAAAATCGCGTTCTTAACACCATTTTTTTCCTGGCATCGGTACGATATTTAAATGTCCGTTTACCAG
The DNA here is from genome assembly GCF_905171775.1 of Rana temporaria. Taxonomy (NCBI): domain Eukaryota; kingdom Metazoa; phylum Chordata; class Amphibia; order Anura; family Ranidae; genus Rana; species Rana temporaria. The sequence continues at coordinate 266,810,288 of NC_053493.1, read as the reverse complement.
CAGCAGTGTACATGAGGCCTAAAACCTGGAAGCTGATTGGTTTCGAACGCAGTGAGCGAGCCTGATTTTGCACTCTCCTGCTTCAGTAAATAAACCCCATGTAGACAGAAAAACAAGAACAACAGATTACAAATGCAGTCCCTCATGAATGTTTCATGTTTATAGGCCATTTTATTTGTTTCCTGGTCGGACCATCCGACTAAAAGTCCTATAGTCCATATGGTCCGACTATATCCTATTGACATGGAGGCTCTAGAAACCACTTTTAATTTCTGGTTAAAATCCATTTCTGGTTAAATCTTTAAACCATTAGTCAACTCCCTTCCCTATAGAAAGCAAAATCAGACAAGGTTGTCCCCGCTCTCCAAACCTTTGCCTTGTTTTCATGTCCTATGTGTGAAAAGATTGGAACTGGGTTGCAGAAAAATGACAGCAGGTGCCTGGACATGCCAAATATTGATTTGATTTGGATTTCTCTTCTGTTAAGTTTATTTTTGTCAATTAACAAATTAGTAAATTAACACTGCTCTTTTTTTTTTTATCAAGAAAAAAAAAAAATTATTGCACAAAATGACAAAGTACAAACATTCCGATTACAGACTCCACAAGCATTAAAGGATAAGTCCAGCCAAAGCCAAAAAGCTTGTTTGGCTGTACAGTGAATCCTTGGTATGAGAGTAACTTGGTTTGAAAACGTTTTGCAAGACAAGCAAAATGTTTTAATAAATTTTGCCTTGATATACAAGCGATGTCTTGATATAAGTCACAACTGAGTAAAAAAAAAAAAGAAGAGAGGAGACTACACGGTTCGAATTTCAAAAGAATTTCCTTTCGAAAATCGTTTAAGAATTTTGGTACAAATTTCACACCGTTAGTTGGCTGCAGCAACAGCCGATTTTCGTGCGGCAATCAAATTTGAGGAATCAAGTTGGAAATTTTTTGAAAAACAAACGATTTTCTAATCAATGATGGGAGAATCGTGCAAAAAATGTAATAGAAAAAATATTGCACATGTGCAAAAAAAAGAAAATTTCCGGAGAGAAAAGAAGATTCCCATACATGAAAATTATTTTCTGTAGCAACATGAAGATTTGGTCGGCCGAATTTTGAAAATCAATGGTGGCATCATCGGATCACAAAAAAAAAAAAAAAACAGAAAACGTTCTGATTTTGAAAATAAAATTTGTTCAAAATTTGACCGTGTATGGCCTGCTTAAGAGTAGCAATATGGTTACATTTAATGAAGGTACAACATTTAGCAACTTCTTGCTACACTTAAAGGTGCCTCTCTTCTCTTTTATACCCTGTAAAAAAAATGCATCGATCAAGTGCTTTGGATTACAAGCATTATGCTCGCAAACCAAGGTTTTACTGTACTTCTCTGGGTCACAGGACTGCAATTTGTTTTGCACTCCTGAGAGACATTTTCAGCAGAGAGCGGGCTTAAGTCCGCTCTCTAACGTCACCGAAGTCAGTCCAAGCACCGCATCATCTGGACTATGGAAGTCTGGATTCGCCAGGTGCCTGGACTGACACCCAACTCAGCCTCTCAGGGAGCCAATGAGAGCCTGAGATGCCCGCGCCACCCCCTTCACCGCTTAGCGATCCAGTGAACGAGGAAGGGAAAGAGCAGAGAGCTGTGACCAAGCGATCGCCAATGTTCGGTTGCTCTGTTTTCAGTGAAGAGGCGCCAGGGGACAGATGCAGCATTGGAAGGATGCTGCATCCACCAAGGCAAGTATGAATGTAAAAAAAAAAAAAAGAAAAAAAAAAGATTCCATTACTTCTTTTTTAAACCAGTTAAGCCCCGGACCAATATGCAGCCTAAAGACCCAAGGTGTTTTTACAGTTCGGGACTGCGTCGCTTTAACAGACAATTGCGCGGTCGTGCGACGTGGCTCCCAAACAAAATTGGCGTCCTTTTTCCCCCCACAAAAAGAGCTTTCTTTTGGTGGTATTTGATCACATCTGCGGTTTTTAGTTTTTGCGCTATAAACAAAAATAGAGCGACAATTTTGAAAAAATGCAATATTTTTTACTTTTTGCTGTAATAAATATCCCCCAAAAACATATATAAAAAAAAAAATTTCCTCAGTTTAGGCCGATACGTATTCTTCTACCTATTTTTAGTAAAAAAAAATCGCAATAAGCGTTTATCGATTGGTTTGCGCAAAATTTATAGTGTTTACAAAATAGGGGATAGTTTTATTGCATTTTTATTATTTATTTTTTTTTTTACTACTAATGGCGGCGATCAGCAATTTTTTTCGTGACTGCGACATTATGGCGGACACTTCGGACAATTTTGACACATTTTTGGGACCATTGTAATTTTCACAGCAAAAAATGCATTTAAATTGCATTCTTTATTGTGAAAATGACAGTTGCAGTTTGGGAGTTAACCACAGGTGGCGCTGTAGGAGTTAGGGTGCACCTAGTATGTGTTTACAACTGTAGGGGGGTGTGGCTGTAGGAATGACGTCATCGATCGTGTCTTCCCTATAAAGGGAATGACGCGATCGATGCGCCGCCATAGTGAAGCACGGGGAAGCCGTGTTTACATACGGCTCTCCCCGTTCTTCAGCTCCGGGGAGCGATCGCGACGGAGCGGCTATAAACAAATAGCCGCGCCGTGGTCCCGGATCGCTCCCCGAGCGGACCCGACCTCCGCATGTAGCGGGGGGGGTCCCGATCGGACCCCCCACCCGCTAATAGGCAAGGACGTACGTGTACGCCCATGTGCCTGTACGTGCCATATTGTGGACATATATGTACATGCGGGGGTCGGGAACTGGTTAAGAAGGCAAACAGGGAATCGTTTTACGCTACATAAAGTATTACCTTGTCTACATAGAATCCGTACGATTCAATCAGTGGTGTTTTCTATTCAAATAATATAGCGATACAATCTAAACAAACTCAAAGCGAAAAAAAAAAAAAAAAAAAAAACTAAAATTTGTTCAGTGTATGTATCCCTCTTATACATATATCCAGTATTCCCAATCTGCCCAAGCCTAATTGACACGCCAATAATAGAAACATTCAACCTGTTACTCCGGCCCACTGATAAACACAATCAAAACAATCTTCAAGTCTGAAGTAATCTGGCAAGTATGAGCTGAGAAGGAGCCACCCAAGGAGTCTCTAGCTATTCCTGCCCGATTTTTTGGAACTTATGGGGTGGGTTCGGTGCTGATATGTATTTTTCTCTCGAACCAAGATGATATTAAACCTGTTGAATCCACTGGTGACATCTGGGGATTTGAGGAGATAACCAGAATCTCACTATCAGCATTTTGGCTAAATAAAGAAGCCTGACAAGTGCTACATAAGTGGAAGGAGGATATAATTCTTCTAACAAACCACCCAGAATACACCTGACTGGGTTAATTCAAGTTGTACCCGATATATACTGGTAATGAACCTGATAATTTCATGCCAGTACCTCACTAGTTTGGGACATTTTCATAGCACGTTAATTCAATTTCCCTGGTGTACCTGACATTTTGGACATATAGGGGGAATACCTCCTACCCCATTTGTGGAGTTGTACCGGTGTGCAATATGCACAGTGGAGGATAAATAAGTGGGATAATTTGTGCGCAGCTGATACTGACACCAGTAGGCCAGGAGCCAAAATTTGTTCCCAGGTATCCCGTCTCTGGGGCCAACATCTACCACACATTTTTCTCTACAAGGCAACCGATCTGCGGCCTGGATATGAGTCAGTAAGCAAGCATAGATTCTAGAAATAATCCCTTTTTTTATCCAATGTGGAGAAAATAGTATTAAGAAATGGAGTCCTCGGCTTGTAATGTGGAACTTCTACCATGCATTCTGAGAGCATGACGCAATTGCAGGTACATAGAATATCGACTGCGTAGTAAAGGGAACACTCTACAGATTTGGTCAAGAATTTCACTTCTTGCCCAGTAAAAAAAGCTATGATACGTATTTAACTCCAGCTTCTAGCCATACAGAATAATTCAGAAGCTTATACCCAGTTCATTGTAGGACCTGTTGCGCCATATAGGGGTACAAGCAAGAAAACTGGCAATCGACAGACCACGCTTTAACTCTAGCCAGAGTTTCAGCTATAGCTGCACTGTGGGGCAATTGAAAGGCATCTCTGGCAGGCCCATTTCCAGCTGAGACATAGCGGAGAACTCCAATAAAGGGGCAAATCAACAAGGTCCTAGAAGGGTCAGCCCCGATTGGAAGATCCCACCCAGCCAGATGCTGCGACTGGGCCTCCAGAAAATATATAAGGAAATGTGGGACCGCCTATTTTAACCCACACTTCTCTATTTCCAAATGAATGCTCGATATTGGAAATCTATCTGGTCAAACCAATATTTAGGAATCCATATAGGGGCATTGTGGAGAACATACAACAGTGGAGAACATACAACAGTTGAGAAGCCCACAACATTTTGTTGAGGTTGGCTCTACTAGTAACAGATAAGGGTAATTTACACCAGCTAGAGCACTTCTGCTTGGATTTTTGTAAAATGGGTTTAAGGTTTAGTGGTTCATAGTCCCCAACATTCCTTGTCACAGTGATACCCTAACACTTCTATTTCTGAAAGCATTCTTAATTTACAGCATTTTTCCACAACTGTCAAAGACTTTTGCACAGCACTCAACAACTCAGACATTGCGTCACATTACTCATTCATAATAAAGACCGCTCCACAAAACTGACCACTTTTGAACACATCTGTAGTTACATGCTATTATAACCTAAAATTATTTCCATATTCTTCTCCCATCTTAGCCACATATCCTCTCCTACTACACACTGTTACATTGCCAAATAGGAGAAAGATCTATAAGCACAGCAAGACAAAGGAAGACTGGTCAGAGACTTGATCTACAATCACTACTTATACAATCAAGGTTTCAACTCTGGAGTCTGCCTTTAAGGTCTTAACCTGATGGTACTTTGTACCCTCCATGGTTGCATACATACTGTATACATAGCTCCCCAGCCATTACTTCAGAGGCTGTCAAGACAGTCATTGATGTCCTACACATCTGATGGACCAGTCTAATGCTTAGCAGATTCTGGACCAGGGTTTTTACTTAAACAAATGATTTAACACTCAAATTCCCAAGTATGAGGCTAGGGGTATTTCAGACCACTCCCCTATAGCACCAAATTTTTATTTTAGGACTAGTCCCGGGTGTACTCTATGGAAGGTGAACCAATATTGGTTGTCACCTTTTTCTTCATCTGAAGGAATTGTGACTGAATTGATTACATACCAGAATATAAACAGAACCTCAGTTTCACTTCTAATATATTGGGATGCAATGACAGCGCATCTTTGAGGTCTCCTTATTGCACAGATATCAAAAATTAAGAAACAATCTAGGCAATGAGAAAACACTTTAGCTGATAATATGATAAAGGCCGAACTTCTATATATAACTAATCCAAATGAAGACACTAAAACAGAATGGCTTCATAGCCAACTACATTGTGCAGCAGTGGCTAAGAAGAAAGCAGAAAATAAAAGATTTTTCCTACAACAACCATATTTTGAGGAGGGAGAGGGGACAGGACATCTAAGGCAACTATTGTTAAAGCTCAGCGGCTGGCAACATATATAACGGAAATGCAATCATCTTTAAATAAGAGGGTTGATACTATTTGAGGTATTCAGGGAATTCTATCAGGTACTATATAAAAAGTAGGGCATCCTATCCGGAGTAGTCCCTGAGTAGATTCTTTGATACTATTAATTTACCAAGTATCTCAAATGATGGGTGGCTTTGGAGGCCCCATTAACATTGGATGAGCTAAGAGAAGCAGCATCTAATTTACCCAATAAAGCACCGGGACCAGATGGCCTTCCAGGGGAAGTATATAAAAAATATGGGAAGGTTTTGTTACCTGAATTGCTCAATGTCTTTAATTATTCCATGGAAGTGGGTCCATTACCCCCCTCTATGACTGAAGCAGTAATCATTATCTTGTTGAAACCTGGTAAGGACCCAAGTAATCCTGACTCATACCACCCAATATCTTTGTTAACATCAGACATCAAGCTGCTGGCAAAGGCATTGGCGATAAGATTATCAAAATGCATTTAGAATTTAATCCATTGTGACCAATCAGGCTTTATCCCTAATAGATCCACAGCAAAAAATATCCGATGTCTATTTTAAAATCTACAACTCCCAACAGACAATATCGGTCACTCGATGCTGCTAAAGCATTTGACAGGATAGAGTGGGTCTTCTTGTGGAACTGCTTAATGCGATAAATGGATACAACTTTTGTATGACTCCCCAAGTGCAAGGGTACAGGTGAATGGGTGTTGATGGGCCCCTTTCTCATTGACCAGAGGGACAAGGCAGGGATGGCCTCTATCCCCGCTTCTTTTTACTCTTTGGCCGTTGAAACATTGGCTGAGGCTATCCGCTCCTCTACAAATGTTGTCAGATTTCGCAGATTTACAGGTGAAAATAAGATAGCACTCTATGCGAATGACATTTAAGTGTTTCTGGGGGATACGGGGCCATTCCTGTCCGCAGTTATGTCCTTAATAGAATTGTATAGATCCTTTTCAGTATTAAGCCCTGGTTCACACTGGGTACGATTTGGAACGATTTGAGATGTGATTTGACATGTCAAATCGCATCTCAAATCGGCGGCAATTGTCGGCAATGGCACTGTTCGAATCAGTGCGACGCCGCATCTGCGATTTCAAAAAGTAGTTCCTGTACTACTTTTTGCGATTTCGGGCCGCGATTTACATTAAATTGCGGCCGAAATTGCAGCAAAATCGCAGCCGCGAAATCGCGGTAAAATCGCGCATTTTACCGCGATTTTGAATTTGCAGCAGTGTGAACCTAGGCTTAATATTAACTGGGAAAAATCCGTAATGCTGCTTTTGGACCATCCACACCAGGTTCATCCGATAGCCCTGGTTACATCATCCAAATATTTGGAAGTGGGAATTACATCAAATATCACAGAATACACCAACAAGAATATACTTCCTTTTATTTTCAAATTTAGACAACTGAGCAAAACATGGAGTAAATTCCCACTGTCAATGGTAGGGAGGGCGAATTTGGTGTGCATGCCCCAGATGCTATATGTATTACACAACTCCCCCATATGGTTGACGTTGCGAGTATTTAGGACCATCGATTCAGTTTTTAGGGACTTTGTGTGAAAGGTGGAAAACCTATAATTAGATTAGAAACATTACAACAGCCCATAGATAAGGGCGGAATTGCGATACCTATCCCAAGATTATAATTTATTGCATCATAATTATGACACTGGCATGGCTGGGAGGTAGTGGACATGCAGGACCCTACAAAGAAGATAATATCACAATTTAAAAAACATCCTTTAGTTCAACTAATAGTAGCTAACCACTTTTATAATAAAAGAAAATTACCTACTTTTTATTTAATTCATAGGGTATGGGGAGCAGTCCGAACTATTATTCAAAATAAGGGCTATACGAAACATTTACCTATATGGGACAACTACTAACTTTATGAACTGAATAGACTTTTTGGATTGGAAAAAAGTGGGTATAATATTCTTGTATCAGTTATATGAAGGGGACATTTTACTTCCTTTTACTATATTAAAAGACCGCCATCAGTTAACGAATAAAAACTTCTACCAATATCTTAAAATACGCCACGCATTACAGACTAATGCCGCGTAGACACGGACATTCCGATAACAAAACCGTGGATTATACCTCAGACAGGAGGCTCATATCTTATGCATTATCTTTCTTTAATAATGCCCATAGCAGAAATACAGTAAACATTTATTGTAACTTAAAAGAAAAAATTCAAAGAACTACCCTTCCCAGCAGTCCCTGGGCCAGTGTAGCCCCTCCCAGACCATAATCTATATAAGGGACTGTCTGAGGTAACCTATTCCTCTTTCTTTCTGCTCATGGCAGAGCACACAAGATAAGTATTTCATGTACCTTTATTATTTACAAGATAGGTATTTCATGTACCTTTATTATTTACAGGATAGGTACTTCTTGTATCTTTATTATTTACAAGATAGGTGTTTCATGTACCTTTATTATTTACAGGATAGGTACTTCTTGTATCTTTATTATTTACAAGATAGGTGTTTCATGTACCTTTATTGTTTGATTGTATATATGGTCTCTGATACGGGTGATTTTGTTCAGTCTTGACTGATATGTTTGAGGTATTGTGGAACATGGGGAGTTTCCCTGGAATTCCTCCCTGATACCGAATGCCCCGGTGTCAGGTATTTTGTCGGAATTGATTGTTCTGTACTGGGGGTTCTCCCTGCTATCCCCCGTTTCTGCGCTTTATTTCTGTCTGCCTGACACCGGAGCGGTGTCAGGCAGATATGTTTGAGAGGCCACGTTTGTTTGTTTCCAATTCTTTGATTCTTTGTTCAGGTTTTTTCCCTTTCTTTGACACCGGAGCACTGCGGCGTCCGTGCGGGATCCGCGCTGTTTTTCATTCGCTCCCTCGGCGGGCACCATGCCTGGACAACTGTTTCCCCCCCCCCCTCCCTCCCCACGCTCTCCTTCGCGCGCTCAGTTGGGGGGCGGGGTCTCCGCCGCGGCCGCTCCTCTCTTTCGGTGCCTCTCTCGGTATCGAGAGCGAGACGGGGGAGAACAGTTTTCATCGACCGTTCCGTCCCTCACAACCTCGGGCCAATAAGAACTCCAGAGGCCGTAGTCTCGCGAGACTTCGCCTCTGGAGTTAGAATCTCGTCAGGCTCCCCTCACACCGCAGGATGTCCTTCCCAGCGGTGTCGTAGCCAGGAACCTGCTGCTGTTTCACCATGCTTTCAACCACTAGATGGCAGTACATCTTTTCAGATATATATATATAAATATATATATTTCATTCCAATGAATCAATATCTAATAAATAAATATAAATAAATAAATTAAATTAAATAATTTAAATAACCGAATCTACAATAAATAATTCAATATATACTCAAATTATATTTCTGGGGAATTTATTCCCTAGAACATATACCTTATTTATCCTAATAAATAAATAATCAATATGTAGATAGATCAATAAATCAATAAATTAAATAAAGAAATTATAGCATGTTTATCTCCGGGGAATTTATTCCCTACAACATACTCCTAATAAATAATGTATTAAATAACTATCTAAGGATTGAATGAATAAATACATTTATTATTAATGATATTATTATTAATATATATTATTACTTATAATATATAACTAAATCCATTATTCAATTTTACAAATAATAAATTATAGATGGATTATACAAATTATATATTCATTATATAAATAAATTATACAAATATGTATAAAAAATTGTATTGAATTGTACAAAGATTCTACAATTTAATGAATATCATGGCATTGTTCATGCCGGTACCCCGGATAGGGTGGACACAGTCCCAAATCTCAACAGTGTTACACAGTTGCCAAAACTGATCGGTAGACCAATCTTTACGACCATGGCGTCGGTTACCCCCGCCTGCACACCATATGCCCGGACCATCCGGCAACGGTCTACCGCCCCTGAGAAGGGCTGGGCGTTCCAAAACGCTGCCACATTTCTGTGGCCCTTGACTCCCCGACAGGGGAAGTAAATAATATGTCCCAGGCAGTACCCTACCTGGACTGCCGACCCACTGCCCTCCCAGACTCCGACCGACCCCCGAGCCTCGGGGAGATGCACATGCAGAGGCAGCGATCCGTTAGACGGACTAAGCCAGACCCATTCGTGGACTCTTCCAGAGTTGTCCGCGGAGTCTGAGGCGGCTAACACCTTGAGTCTGAGATTGTAGATGATGAGAATGATGATGAGTGTTAGGGCAGTGGGCACATGGCGCTCTATGACGCCAACCCTGTTCCCAGGGTGACACTCTATGGATTCTCGTAGAGAGCCATTATAGATCCGGGGGCGATATGCCATCCACACTCCGATGACTGGGCACCTCCGCCCGAGGTGATCCAATATATCACATAATGGACCCGGAGATCGGTCGAAAAACTCACCGAATCATTTTCAGGGCGTAACCCCCTTCCTTTACCATTTATGGCTGTGCACACTCCCGAGGTGAACCCCATACCCTGGGGGTATCCCACCATACACGGGAAATCCCCCAAGCTGGGAATAGAGAGGTCCTTCGGATCATACAGACCAGGGCCTTGGATCTTTGGGACCTATCACCATCATCCCACACCTTAGTGAGCAGGCCACGCCGCTGAACAGCCGACTGACCTGTCCCAAATCGGGGCTGGGCCCAACGGGCGGTCGCCTCCTGGGATGCGTGGACACTACGGGTCCGACTGGACACCGCCGCTCGAATCTTAACGTGGCTTGTTCCCCAGCTGTCTCACCTAGCCGAATCAGACCCCGGTCCGACCACCGAGGGCAGGCTAGTCGGGATCACGCTGATTAAGTTATTCCAAGACGGTAGGGCTCTATTCCATCCCGGATGAGCCCAAACGTCATCAAAGTCTAACACGGTACAGTGCCGGTCTATCAGGATTATAGGACCGGAGATGGACCTAGTCCCTCTTTCCTCGGTCTTCAGACCTGAACACCGCCCTAATAGACAACAAATTGCAGGGCCTCTGGTTCACCCAAACGATAGTGAGGACGGGCCCGCTCTCCCCGGGTTTCCCCAACAACGTCTTCCTGGCCCGGTAGTAACTTGAGAAATCTCTCGTAATTACTGTATACAGTGACGACATTCTGCGACACAAAGGGTGAGGTTGATTATCTACTTGGACGACCTACTCTTAATGGCTCGTACCCCTCGCCTGGCGAACGAACACGCCTCCGGGACAGTTCCCCATAGATCACGGGGAATCTATCCTCTCCCCATCTCAGGAGGTAGAGTTTTAGGGTTCTTGGTGGACACCAACCTAGTGATCCTTCGGCTACCCATGACCACTTGGCCGCCATCTGCACGAGGTCAGTATCGTGCTGGGCTAACGACGGGTATCCTTACGCGGACTGGCTCGCCTGGTCGGCCTGTTTCCGGCGTTAATCCAGGCCATTTGTCCAGCTTCTTTTCACTATCGAGACCTTCAGAGTCTCAGTCCCTACGTCTTTGCCAGGGGCTTCACTGTGCAGACGTCGTCACTCTGGACACGGAAGCCATAATTGAACTACGGTGGTGGCTACGTCAGGTCGACAGACGGCACGGCAGGTCCACCTGCAACTCCACGACGGATTCATCTTGGAATAGGTTGCCAACCACCTCGGTTGGGGTACTCAATGCGGTCCCTCGTCCACAGGAGGGGCGTGGCCCACAGCGGAGTCTCTGCTGCACGTTCACACGTGGAAATCCTGACGACCGTCTTGCCATCAGGACTCTAATGCCACACACGTCCACCTACGGTGTGTTCTTGCGTATGGACACCGTATCCGCGGTCCAGTACGACCTTCGCTTGGGGGGTCCTTGACCCAAAATCCTAACGGATCTAGCAAGATCTCTGACATTTCTGCCTGGAACGCGACATCGTTCCAGCTGCGAAATGTACCCCAGGCACTTCCGCTATGGTGTTAGATTGGAATTCTCGTTACCCGCCCATTTCCATCGACTGACGACTGCACCGGTCAGTGTTCCTGGCCCTTGCTCCCTTATGGGATCCTTTCTCTCCCCAGTCTGTACGGGGGATCTGCACCCTCTCTTCACGACGCACGTCCTACTTCTCTTCGCATGGTTGGGTTTTCGGGGTGTCGGTCACGGACAGCGACCTTTTCTTTTATAACGGGGGTTCCACTTGCCTTGATCTAGGCCTTGGGACTAGATATACATTTCGATCATCCGGAGGACTCTGGGTTAGTTGGTGATCAACGACAAGTTAACCTCATGAAGGCGTTCGTCTGAGATGACCAACTACCTGGTGGACTCGTTGAGTCCGGGAGGTCCTATAGCTCCCCTGCGCCTTCCGCACTGCGAACTCGGACTACCGCTCCCTTGTAGACTTACTACCGGTGGGATAACACCCATGGTGTACCGACTTAGTAAGCGGTAAGTTTCAACGCCCATCACACCCAGGGTATCAACGCTCTTGGGAGGTGATCAGTGGTCCTGACCACGCGCCAGGACTGGGGGGACAATCTCACTCTGTCGGAGGTTATTGTCGTTTGAGCTACTGCCCCCTCGTGTCTGATTCCGTCAGACGCATATCGGGTGTCACGACGTTGGCCATTCCAGGCGTCGGATCCCTCCTCGGAGAGTCTGGGTTTTTCCGTCGTGAGTAGGACAGCGGCGGGACTTCATCGGTTTTTTCTACCCGTTCTTCCCCGCACATCGTACTCCGTTGTCTACGGATTTCTTAGTCCTTCACGGTCCCACTGCGATCTTCGCATCTCTTCCTACTCCTCATTCCTACGCTAAACCTCAGTTTCCGGTTTCCTCAGCTACGCTAGCCAGAGGGGTACGATCAATCATGGAAATGGCAGGGTCTTACGTAACCCCGTTGGGCGCCCACCCCTCCAGAGGAGCGGTGGCTCCTAGGTCATCACCCCGGGCGGCTCCCTATAGGATTTACGGCTAGCGGCGGACTGGTAACCACGATTGCTTTCCGCCAATTCTGCTTGGATCGGAGGAACACATATCTATATCAATTTTGTAGTTGTTTCATTTGTTATCATCTATATATGCATTGTTATAGCTTTGAACTTGCATAAGATATGAGCCTCCTGTCTGAGGTATAATTCGAGATTTTCCTAGCTTGTGACGGAAAATATTGATTATATGAAGACAGGAGGCGAGTATCTTCCCTCCCGACCCAACCCTGTCACAAGGTTGTCTCTCTCTCGTTCTAGACTGTTGAACCACACACTCTGCAAGTCGGAGGCTGGTACGCCCCGGGAGTTCGTTTTCACTAACCCCGTCGGGATTGCTGTTCCGTTTCGATCCATGGGTTTAGTTCACCGCAGATGGAGGCTCCTACTACGTTCCAGATCCGGAGTCGGGATGCCGTTGACTGAATCCGTTGGTCCATGTTCCTGAAGACGACTGACCGGTCGGCTCCGAATGGTTTTGGTTTTCCTATAGTCCCCGTTGGGATGAAGTTGGTCCGTGTTGGCCTTGTCCTTTCGTTTCCTCCAGATTCAGATGTTGTGTTCCGGTCAGAAGGTTCCCGGCAGCCGCGGAGATGTCTAATTGGACTTTCGGTTCCTGTTTACACTAATTTGCATGAAGAAAGAGGAATAGGTTACCTCAGACAGTCCCTTATATAGATTATGGTCTGGGAGGGGCTACACTGGCCCAGGGACTGCTGGGAAGGGTAGTTCTTTGAATTTTTTCTTTTAAGTTACAATAAATGTTTACTGTATTTCTGCTATGGGCATTATTAAAGAAAGATAATGCATAAGATACTCGCCTCCTGTCTTCATATAATCAATATTTTCCGTCACAAGCTAGGAAAATCTCGAATTTTTTTCCAACAGAATGTTGGCTCAAACTTGTGTTGCATACACACAGTCACACAAATGTTGTCGGAAATTCCGAATGTCAAGAACGCAGTGACGTACAACACGCACGACGAGCCAAGAAACATTAAGTTCAAAAGGCAGTGCGGCTCATCTGCTTGATTCCGAGCATGCATGGATTTTTGTGCGTCCAGCTCTCAAACATTTGTTGTCGGAAATTCCAACAGCAAATGTCCGCTGAAGCATACACACGGTCGTAATATCCAACCAAAAGCTCACATCAAACATTGGTTGTCGGAAATTCCGATCGTGTGTACGCAGCATCAGAGCTCAAAAATCCAACTACAGTATAAACACTCTAAAATACTATCAAAGGCAACTTTGGTTTCTTGCACAAAACAAGGATTCATAGGAGATCTTTATTCTAATTTACAAATAATAGAGAACACTGAAAAACATAAAAATTGTTTTGCCAGGTGGCAAGGAGACAGAGGATCTAGATAAGTCCTAGATCAGAGGACTGGACACATGCCCTGGAAACACTTTCCAGGACATCCTTTCCTCCCTCCCAAAGATTATCGATTTTTATCATACACATGGCTCATTATACCCCACAAACTCTATGCTTGGAGAAAATATATAAAACACAATTTTGCCCACGATACTCTTTATATAATGGAGAAAAGAAGGGGTATCCCCTAAATGGACTTTAAAGGCACAAAGATATAAGCCACATATTGAATTTTTATATATATATATATATATATATATATATATATATATATATATATATATATATATATATATATATATATATATAAATATGATTTATTATGCATATACAAAATAATGTACATTAAAATTGGACTATGTATAGAATGAATACAAAACAGAATGAGAAGAACAACCAAATATAGAGAGATAAAAAAGGACATGATTATCCAAATGGCACCCGACATTTCAGAGAGACAACTCTCTTTCCTCAGGGGTATAAGGAAGAATCAGCCAGCTATCAATAAAGTGTACAATAATGGATTAACATAAGATATCACAAAATATATCAGAAATGGAATTTGCAACAGAGAAGTATCATATCAATACTCTACATGCATAATATTCAATTTAAACGTTTAAAAACAGAGAAAGATGAGCAGCATAGCGCCCTGGAGCTACTGGTGCGTCCAATGGTTAGTAAGTATAGCTGAATTGTCGCTAGGTGCCCGCTAGCGTCCCCATCCAGCACTACTGGAATCAAACCAAAAACTAGGCCCTGTAATGTAATAGGTTAATTTTAATATATGTGACCCCAAGAGTGCTTGTGGGAATTTACATTTAAATATTCAACATACCTGCCAAAACTGAATAAACTGTGCCGCTATAGCTAGTACCCACTGCAGGAAAAATAAATACAATGCAGGGGTGGGCTCAAAGTAACATAAAATGTATGGTAAAAGGCTGTGGCCGTGAGATGATGTCGGGTCAGTTGTAAACCCCTAGTCGGTGTCATTCACTGACTAGAGTGTAAAAAATTATATATAAAGAGGGGCATACTAGTAGATGGTATGGGTTGAATTCAAAAATAGAGAAATGGCATAAAATTGCCTAATAGTCTTTCAAATCTCCCTGAATTTATACCAATAAAGGAGAGAGCAATGATAATAGTATGGCTGCATGAAAGATAAATGGAGGAACAAGCCTGCCGTCATTAGTATCCAATTCTTAATATGTGGTCTAATGTGTGTGTATGTATATATATATATATATATATATATATATATATATATATATATATATATATATATATATATATATATATATATATATATATATATATATATCATCATCACATATTAAGAATTGTATTTCACACCTTACAACACTGAAGAAAGTACACTTTGCTACAATGTAAAGTAGTGAGTGTACAGCTTGCACAACAGTGTAAATTTGCTGTCCCCTCAAATTAACTCAACACACATCCATTAATGTCTAAACCACTGGCAACAAAAGTACAGGTCACCTGGCTCATATACAGGGAAGAGGACTGGGTCAGGTCATTGGTGAATGAGCCTGCTGCAATTTACACTAAAACATTCCAGAAACGCCCCAACAAGATGGTCACCTTGGGATTATCAGAGGCTACTGTTCCCAGTGGACACAAACAAGCAGCCCAGTATTAAAACACATTATGTAAATTCAATTTAACATAACTCCAACAGCACATGCCAATTAAAGCAGAACTTTACCCATAACAACTTGATAAAATATAATGTTCTTTAGCAAGGAATATGCATGCCACATTAATAATTGTGCTACCAAAATGAGTGTTTGCTGTAAATTGCGTCCACCATTGAGATGAACGGAGCATGTGCAGAGCAGGGTGAGGCAGATTATTACCAAATTTTAAGCTATATAGGCGCTTATTTTAACCACTTTAACCCCAGAAGGATTTGCCCCCTTAATGACAGAGCATTTTTTGCGATACGGCACTGAGTCGCTTTAACTGACAATTGCGTGGTCGTGCGACGCTGTACCCAAACAAAATTGATGTCCTTTTTTCCCCACAAATAAAGCTTTCTTATGGTGGTATTTGATCACATCTGCGGCTCCCGCGGCATGCCCGCTATCCTGCTTTTACGGACTGATGTACAGGTGCATCAGTTTGTGCAGGAAAGCCGACCTGCCGCAGTATATCTGTGTGAGCAGGTCAGCAAGTGGTTAATGTTTTACATAGCTATACCTGCAAAAGGGGCCAGCCTAAAATAATCTAACAGGACTTTTTTGACTAAATTTCCACTTGAAGGTAGAGCTGCACGATTCTGGCCAAAATGAGAATCACGATTTTTTTGCTTAGAATGAAGATCACGATTCTCCCACGATTCTCATGGTGTAAAATCTTTTACATTCATACAAAAAAAAAAAAAAAAATGGGCTAACTTTACTGGCTATTTTTTTTTTTTATTCATTAAAAGTAATTCTTTCCCAAAAAATTGCATTTAAAAAGACTGCTGCACAAATACAGTGCAACATAAAATATTGCAACAACCGCCATTTTATTCTCTAGGGTCTCTACTAAAAAAATATATACTGTTTGGGGGTTCTTAGTAATTTTCTATAAAAAAAAAAAAAATTATGATTTAACCAGACTTTGACTTTTGTCTGAGAGCAGACAGGAAATTATTTGCATACCAAAGTGCAGTGAGAAAATTCTTTTCATGTCAAAGATCTTCAAACCCTGTGTCAAGAATCGCAAGAGAAAAAGATTGTGATAACGATTCTTGACGATTAATCGTGCAACTCTACTTGAAGGTATCTTAAAAAATTGCAGTTAGATAATTTTGGTACAAGAATATCATTTATAATAACAACTAGTCAACACAAAGGAGGTAGATTACAGTAATAAATTAAAAGGAATATCCCTGTGCTACTCTATGTGATCTAATGTGTATATATCAATCACAGCCAGTGAGCCAATGAGGAGAGATCGAGGGTGGAATCTGAGCTGCTATTCTGTCTTATGAATGCATAGAGCTGGGCTTGGAAGCGAGCACGCACCAGTGCCCCCATAGCGGGCAGTTTACTATAGGGGCACTGGTTAAGTGGGCAGAGTCGGGAGCACTGGCGGGGGACCCGAGAGTAGGAGGACTGGGGCTGCTCTTTGCAAAACCATTGCACAGAGCAGGTAAGTATAACATGTTTGTTATTTAAAACAAATTTATCTAAACCCTTGGATGTCACTTGAATCTTTTACAATAAATAAAAATACAGATGGCACGAAAATAAAGCTGTCCAAGACTAGACTAACTATTTGCTTTTTTTTTTTTACATTGCCATGCTGTTTTTGGGTAGTCGCCTTAATGTTCCTGTTGAACCTATACATATTACCATAGCAACAAGTCATTTTCAGGATAATCTGCACAAACTGATTGATGACAGCAGTAATGGAGATAATTGTTCTCCATAGAAGCACAATCCAGGCTGTCAAACGGTGGCTGGCAATTTAAATGGACAGAAAACATCTGTTCTAAATGAAATGTTTTGCTACAAATATAGAAGTGAGAATATGACACCAGTTAAAGATAGAACTCTCCAGTTCTATTGTACTTTTAATTACCGTGTTTTTTAAATTTTACAAACTTTTGTTTGGTTGCAAAATATTTTCAACAAATCTTAAAAAAAAATTAAAAAAATAAACAAGATAATACAAGTAAGAAATAGCGTCTTGGTTGCTTAGGTGCATCTGGAATTTCAATAGTTGAGTCACCCAGATATAAGCACCATGGGACCCAGTATTCCCAGGTTGAGTTGGGGTAAAGGAAATAAATGGGGGGGGGGGCGTTGGTGTTGGGTTACAAAAAGGAGCAGAGGAGGAGAGGAAAGTGGATGGGACAAGGGCATGGATTTGTATACACCATTATTTCGCTTCTGGTTCCAATGCTGAAATATTTAAGATGAGGGAAAGGAGCAAGAAATGGGAACCTTTATAAGGCCTTGTCTGGATGTAAAGGGGGGAGTAGTGAGAGAAAAGACATGGTGCACGGGGTCCCAGTGGTGGGTTCCTCACAGGACGGTCATACTTTTATGAAAAGAGTCGGATGGTGATATTGAATTTCTCAACTCCACACCCTGAGCAACCTGTCATGAGTATCGTTGAGGATGCCCATTGACAAAAAAAGAGATTTTTAATACAGCTTACCTGTAAAATCTTTTTCTTGGAGTACATCACGGGACACAGAGCGGCATTCATTACTATATGGGTTATATGGAGTACCTTCAGGTGTAGACACTGGCAATCTCAAACAGGAAATGCCCCTCCCTATATAACCCCCTCCCATAGGAGGAGTACCTCAGTTTTGTAGCAAGCAGTATGCCTCCCAAAATGGTCCTCAAAAAAGAGGGGTGGGAGCTCTGTGTCCCGTGATGTACTCCAAGAAAAAGATTTTACAGGTAAGCTGTATTAAAAATCTCTTTTTCTTTATCGTACATCACGGGACACAGAGCGGCATTCATTACTATATGGGATGTCCCAAAGCAATGCTTACAATGAGGGGAGGGAGAACATCTCCAAGACAAAAGGATTTAATTTAGAGATATACTCAAATCATAATAAATCCAACTTAGTTGAGAAAAATAAAATTTTAAAATTTAACTCGAACAAGAGGAGCCCCCGGAATCCGAGGGTCTCAAACTGCAGCCTGCAGCACTGCCTGCCCGAAGGCAGTATCAGTATTCCTTCTTACGTCCAACTTGTAGAATTTTGTAAACGTGTGGACAGAAGACCAGGTTGCCGCCTTGCAAACTTGAGCCATAGAGATCTGGTGGTGTGCTGCCCAGGAGGCGCCCATGGCTCTAGTAGAATGAGCCTTTAATGATACTGGAGGAGGCAACCCTTTCAAGCCGTAGGCCTGAGTGATTAATTGCTTAATCCACCTAGAAATGGTGGACTTTGCAGCTGCCTGCCCCTTCTTGGGCCCATCCGGTAGAATGAACAGCACATCTGTCTTCCGGATCTTCTTTGTAGCTTTAAGATAGGCCTTCATGGCCCTGACAATATCCAAGGTATGCAGCAACCCTTCCTTTCTGGAAGTAGGTTTAGGGAAGAAGGATGGTAATACCAAATCCTGGTGCAAATGAAAACTGGATATGACCTTCGGAAGGAAGGAAGGATGAAGGCGGAGAACGACCCTGTCCTTATGAAAAACAAGATATGGTTCCTTACAGGATAAGGCTGCCAGCTCCGAAACTCTTCTTGCGGAAACTATGGCAACCAAAAATACTAACTTCCTTGTCAGTAGAACCAAAGGAATATCAGCCAACGGCTCAAACGGTTGTTTCTGTAAACTTGACAGAACAAGATTTAAATCCCACGGACAAAGCGGGGATTTAACTGGAGGTCTAATACGTAAGACCCCTTGAAGGAAGGTCTTAACCAGCGAGTGGGTGGCCAGCGGCCGCTGAAACCACACTGACAGAGCAGAAATCTGTCCTTTGATTGTGCTTAATGCCAATCCTTTATCCACTCCTAGCTGGAGAAAACTTAATACTCTATCGATGGTAAATTTGCGAGAAAGCCATCGCTTGGACTCACACCAGCCTACATAGGCCTTCCAGACCCTGTAATAAATCACCCTAGAGACCGGTTTCCTGGCTCTGATTAGGGTAGAGATTACTTTCTGAGACAGACCTCTACCCCTGAGAATCAGGGATTCAGCTTCCAGGCCGTCAAATTTAGATGCCGTAAGGCAGGGTGGAGGATCGGACCTTGCGATAGCAGGTCTGGCCGTAGAGGAAGAGTCCAAGGGTCTCCCACTACCATCCTTAAGATTAGTGAGTACCATGCCCTTCTGGGCCATGCTGGAGCTACCAGGATGACTGGTATGTGCTCCACCCGGATCCTGCGCAGCAGGCGGGGTAGTAACTGGAGCGGGGGAAACGCATAAAGAAGTTTGAACTGATGCCAAGGGCAAACCAACGCATCGGTTCCGCAGGCCATCGGATCCCTTGAGCGGGACATGAACCTGTCTAGTTTCTTGTTGAGTCTCGATGCCATGATATCCACGTCCGGCACTCCCCATCTTTGGCAGAGTGCTTGAAAGACTAGTGGATGCAGAGACCATTCCCCCGGCCATAGAGTCTGGCGGCTTAAGAAGTCCGCCTGAAAGTTGTCCACTCCTGGAATGAATATTGCCGATATGCAGGGCACATGAGCCTCTGCCCATAGAAGAATCAAGCTCACCTCTCTCTGAGCGGCTTGACTCCTGGTTCCCCCTTGGTGATTTATGTGTGCCACGGCCGTGGCATTGTCTGATTGAATTCTCACCGGGAACCCCTGCAATTTTGACGTCCAAGCCCTGAGGGCTAGTCGAGCAGCTCTGAGCTCCAAGATGTTGATGGGCAACTGCTTCTCTGGCTTTGCCCAAGTACCTTGGCGAGTGCAACCATCCAAAATTGCTCCCCAGCCCGTCAGGCTGGCGTCTGTGGTCACTATCTTCCAAGCCACTGGGCTGAAAGACCTCCCCTTCAGTAGATTCTGAGGGTCTAACCACCAACACAGACTTTGTCGGACTCTTGATGAGAGCGGCAACGGGATATCCAAGGCCTGTGGCCTTCTGCTCCATGCTGACAGGATGGCTGCCTGTAGGATGCGAGTGTGGCTCTGGGCGTATGGTACCGCCTCGAATGTGGCCACCATCTTGCCTAGTAACCTCATACATAGGCGAATAGTCGGTTCTTTCTTGCTTAGAACCAGTAGGATTAATTCCTTGATGGCTTTTACCTTCCTCAGAGGTAGGAACACTCCTTGTTGTTCTGTGTCTAATCTCATGCCGAGATATTCCAACTGCTTTGTGGGCTGGAAAGCTGACTTTTCTCGATTTAGGACCCAGCCGAACCTCTCGAGGTATTGGACCGTGAGGGCCACTGCTCGCTCCAAGCCGGGAGACGAGTGATCTATGACTAGGAGGTCGTCCAGGTATGCTAGGATCGTGACCCCTTGGATCCTTAGTTTGGCTAGGATTGGAGCTAGGACCTTCGTGAACACCCGGGGGGCCGTAGCCAACCCGAAGGGAAGCGCCACGAATTGGAAGTGACGCGAAGCCACCATGAAGCGTAGATATCTTTGATGTGGCTGATAAATTGGAACATGAAGGTAGGCATCCTTTATGTCTATGGACGCCATGAAGTCGTCCTTCTGGAGTGTGGCAGCTGCTGACCGCACGGATTCCATCCGAAATGAGCGGATCTTTAGATATGCATTTACCATCTTTAGGTCCAAAATTGGCCTGACATCTCCATTGGATTTTGGGATGATGAATAGGTTGGAGTAGAAACCCAGCCCCTGTTCCAGGACTGGTACCTCTACTATTACTTCCTGGGAAAGTAGATGATCTAATGCCGATCTTAATGCGGCTCCCTTTTCCGGATCGTTTGGAATCCTCGACTTCTGGAAATGAGGAGGAGGAAACCTTAGGAAATCTAATTTGTAGCCTGTGGCCACGGAAGACCGTACCCACTCGTCGGGAATGCTGGCTTCCCAAATCTCTGAAAAGAGTCGCAGCCTTCCCCCCACCTTCGTGGGTGGGGGCGCCCCTTCATAAGGTTGGCTTGGGGGCTGGTTTTGCTGGTTTGCGAAACCACTGCCTTTTGCCTCTAACAGCCTGTCCTTGTGATCTGCTGTTGAAGCCGAAGTTTGCTTTTGCAGGAGGCCGTCGATACTGCTTGGCATTAGAGGGCCCCTGCCCAGGGGAATACTGTCGTTTAAACGCAGGTCCCTGAACCTTCTTCTTAGTTGGCAAGAGAGTACTCTTGCCGTTTGAAATGGTCTGAATGTATTTATCTAGGTCTTCTCCGAAGAGTCGTCCTCCATGGAAGGGGAACCCTACCAGGAGCTTCTTGCATGGGGGCTCAGCCTCCCAGCTTTTTAACCATAAGAGTCTTCTCATATGGATAAGGGATAACGATAAACGTGACGCTTGCTGGATAGAATCCTTGATTGCGTCTACCGTAAAACATATGGCCTTAGGGACATCCGAAAATTTTTCTGCCTGCTAGGCCGGAATAAGTTTAAGCATCTGCTTAAATTGATCCGATAATGCTTGAGCGACCCCAATCGCAGCCACAGCTGGCTGTACTACTGCCCCTGCAGTAGTGAAGGAGTTCTTAAGTAGTGCTTCCAAGCGCTTATCAACTGGATCCTTGAACACCTGTATGTTTTCTACAGGGCATGTTAACGATCTGTTAACACATGAGATGGCTGCGTCCACTGCAGGAGTAGCCCATCTTTTGGAAAAATTTTCTTCCATAGGATATAGGACAGAGAACCTTTTAGGTGGTAAGAAGATCTTATCTGGCTTGTTCCAATCTTGGAACAAAATTCCCTCTAATAGAGGATGGATCGGAAACACAGCATTGCTTTGAGGCGCCCTCAGTGAGCCCAAAGCTGAAACCGTCGATACCTGGAGATCTGGTACTGGCAAGTTGAATGTCCTATGGACCAAGTCCGACAATCCTTGAATCCACCAGCTCTCCCTCAGGGAGACTGCCCCAGACTCCTCTGTATCCGGGTCTTCGATCCCTGAACCTACTTGGTCCGTGTCCAAGAGGTCGTCCAATTCCCCTGAGGAAAGGACCTCCTCTTCTGAGGGTCCGCGCTCGGGCGACGGAGATCTATTCCGCTTACTGCCCCGCATAGCTGCGGATATCATTTTTCCCATGCTTTTCTCATCTCTTTTAACCACTTAAAGACCACAGGTGTTTTTCAGATTTGGTGTTTGCAAGACTAAAACATTTTTTTCTGCTAGAAAATTACTTAAAACCCCCAAACATTATATTTTTTTTTTTTCTAACACCCTAGAGAATAAAATGGCGGTCATCGCAATACTTTTTGTCACACCGTATTTGCGCAGCAGTCTTACAAGCGCACTTTTTTTGGAAAAAATTTACTTTTTTGAATTAAAAAATAAGACAACAATAAATTTGGCCCAATTTTTTTATATATTGTGAAAGATAATGTTACGCCGAGTAAAATGATACCCAACATGTCACGCTTTAAAATTGCGCCCGCTCGTGGCATGGCGTCAAACTTTTACCCTTAAAAATCTAGATAGGCGACGTTTAAAAAATTCTATAAGTTGCATTTTTTGAGCTACAGAGTAGCTCTAGGGCTATAATTATTGCTCTCGCTCTAACGATCGCGGCGATACCTCACTTGTGTGATTTGAACACCGTTTTCATATGCGGGCGCTACTTGCGTATGCGTTCGCTTCTGCGCGCGAGCTCGTCAGGACGGGGCGCTTTAAAAAATTTTTTTTTTTGTTTTCTTATTTAATTTTATTGATTTTATTATTTTTTACACTAAAATATAAAAAAAAAAAAAAATGATCACTTTTATTCCTATTACAAGGAATGTAAACATCCCTTGTAATAGAAAAAAGCATGACAGGTCCTCTTAAATATGAGATCTGGGGTCAAAAAGACCTCAGATCTCATATTTAGGCTTAAATGCAAAAAAAAAAAAAAAAAAAGGAAAATTTGTCATTTAAAAAAATGACAGAAAAAAAATTGTCTCTTTAAGAGGCTGGGCGGGACTGACGTTTTGACGTCACTTCCGCCCAGCAGAGCTATGAGGACGGGTGGGGGCCATCTTGCCCTCACTCAAGTCCTCACTCTCCAGGCGGCAGCATCGGATCTCCTCCGCCGCTACCGACGGCTCCGGTAAGCGGCGGAGGGCGCGGAAAAGCGGCGGGAGGGGGGGGGGGCCCCTCTCCCGCCACCGATAACGGCGATCTCGCGGCGAATCCGCCGCGGAGACCGCCGTTATCGTTTACCGGACTGCCCACTGAAAACATGGATATCTCAGTTGTGGCAGCAGCTGCTGCCGTTACTGAGATATCCATGTTTAAAAAGAGGACGTATATATACAGTGGGTGGTCCTTAAGTGGTTAAAGAGGTGAGTAATACCTCCTCCGTGACCATCTTAGGGTTGGACTGACCCGCGTCAGCTCCAGCCCCAGATCCCGATGGCCCCAAGGCTCCCTGTAGGGAAAACAGCGGCATACCATGGTACAATACCGAGGTACACCTGCTACCTATTGGTATTTGGAACTATAAAAGTTAATTGTCCAAACACCTGTTTGGGGGATAAAAAAATGCTTCCTCTCCCCTAGATGACTTTTTTTTTTTTTTTTTTTCGTTTTTGTTTCAAATCCAGGAAAGAAAAAACATTCTGTCCCCCTGAGTAGTATTGCAAAGAAAAACTATGAGATGGAAAAGAAACAGCCTATTTCTAGGCTTGACAAAACAGTCCTCTGAAGACTGCAATATCCTTTCTGGCCACTGTGTGTCCTCGGCGCCCCGTGCTGCCGCTCTGGTCTTTCTCCTCAGTTCCAAAGTATTGATGGAACAAACAAGGAAGGGCCGCCCCTTCCTTTAAGCCACTGACCCGCCCTTCCCCCCCAGCAACCTCAAACAGGAAATGCCCCTCCCGACAGGGGGAGGGGGGGGGGGATTTTGGGAGGAAGGGACCTCTCTGTTCCAGCAAACTGCAGCCTGGAACCATGAGGAGGTCAGCGTTTTGCCTGCTTGCAGGCTCTGAGGAGGAAGACTGAATGGAGCATCGCCTGGAGGCCTGCAGGTAAGCAAAGCTCTCTGACACACACATATATTTTTATATAACACAGGCCCCACTCAATGCTTTTCCAACACTACAAGGGAGGTCACATCTTATGGGGAATAATACATAGAGAGCCATCCTATCTTTATGATATGTGACTAGTTTGCCAGATGCAGTGCATAACTTTAGGCATGTCCCCTGTGACCCCCCAGAAAAAAACCTGCTAAGAACCAAGTTCCGCAAGTTTTCCCCTCACTTACCTGCTCCATGCCGCAGGACTTTGCCAAGCAAGAGGCCCAATCTTCCCCCATCTCCGTGGGGATGTCTAGACCTTCAGGCCCTGGGTTCCTATGAAGGATCCACTGTCCTGGGCCCATATAGCACCCTGGCAACAGAAAACTTTAGGTACCCAAAGGTTTCTAAGTTCTGGGCCCAGGGTCCAGCTCTCTAAAAAGAAAAGCATTATGGGCTATACCCCAAGGGTTTGGGGTCCGGTTACTGACCACTTTAGCGCTGAGGCTTTTTTGGACAGAACCGGTAGCTCACCTAATCCCAAGGATGCGGAGGCAAGCTAAACCATGACTAACACCTAAGACACTGGCGTAAAAACTGAGGTACTCCTCCTATGGGAGGGGGTTATATAGGGAGGGGCATTTCCTGTTTGAGATTGCCAGTGTCTACACCTGAAGGTACTCCATATAACCCATATAGTAATGAATGCCGCTCTGTGTCCCGTGATGTACGATAAAGAAAAGGCCTCTAAACATTGTACAACCCCGGAAATAGTTTGAATATTTTTTTTCCATACAAGCCATTGTCTGTTTGGAGGCCTGTAATATAAAGCAAGCTAATTGGGTTCTTGTAAAATGTAAGGGTTAACCAGGAGTCTTTAGGAATTTGAGTGTTTTTTTTTATTAAATAATCTTTTTTTTATTATTATTAAACATACATACAAATATGTCAAATTAATCCATGAAGTATCAAAAATAGGAAAACACACAAAACAGATAAACCTTGCACCTCTCGGACTAAAGTAGCTTAGCATATAATAAACAAAGCATTATATAACATTTTACACATCAAGTTGTTCGCCACTAATGTCAATCATTAAACTATGGCAGCTTCCTCTATACAGCATCAAGTGATCTTTCTTTTACGCACTAATTTATTCTCTTCTACTCCTCACTCCTCTACTTTCTCCCATCTATCTCCTCTACCTCACTCCTCTCCACTAGGTAAACCATCATATAATTGATTACTAGGATCTATCCAGCATGACCATATTTTACCACACGTTTGGGGTGTACCGTATGCTTATATGTTAATTTTTCTCTTTTCTCAACCCATTGTAAAATAACTTTACGTGCTAAATATAGGGATCTTATCCACATAGTATCTCTACTGGTAACGTTCCATCAGGGATTATTCCCAGTACTCCAAGTTTAGGCGTTCCTATTATCTCAGTGGAGCATAATAAATTTAAGGTTACAAATATTTTTTCCCAGTAACGATGAAGCTTTGGACATCGCCAAAGCATGTGGATAAGAGAACCATTATATAAAGAGCAACAGAAAAAGTTTATCGGTTTGTGTCTCTATAGTGTGCCACATCCAATGATAAATCGAGAAAAGAAGGGGTATCCCCTAAATGTGAAAAGATATAATAAAATATTTACAAAAATGTGAGGGGTGTACTCACTTTTGTGAGGTACTGTATGTTGTATGTTCCAGGAGATTAAAGTGGCAAGATTTGGACAGGGACTGGATGTGGGGCAGAAGGACTGATAGTTGTGCTATTGATCCTAATGGAAAAGTAGGGGCAGGGGGTGGGAATATTATGAGCTCAGATTTAAAAATATGGAGTTTTAGGAAGCATTGTAACAGCCATAATATGTTCATTAGTAAATTATTCACGTGAAATGAGACTGAAGGGGAGAGCTGAGCAGTAGAGAGATAGATTTGCATGTCATCACCAGGGCTGCCATCAGGGGGGTACAGCCCATACAGATGTAGGGAGCCTGGGCACCCCAGTACCTCGGCACACCAGGGCCCCAAGTTGGCTGCTCCCCTTTGTTCCTTTTCTCCCCTACACTGACAACTAGCCCCGACTCCCGCTGGTGTCACCTACTGCACTGGTGTTTGACTCCCAACCTTTGCTTTGCTACCGTTGTCAAAATTCTTGGTTGCTAGGACCACCTGGCATCCTAGCAGCCAATCACGTGCATTCACAGGCCCCAGCAGAAGAGGAGGATGTAACTCCCTCCCTGCTCCACCGCATGCCAGTGCTCCGGCTCCCACCATTTATCCTGCTTCTGAGAACGGAACTGGGACTCTGGTGAGGGGGATCCTCAGAGTGCTGACCTAGTGTAGAAAATCGGGGGAGCCTTGGAAGAGCGATGCAAGAGGGAAAGGAGAGGCAGGCACTGCTGAAGTGGGAACAGCTGTGAGGGCTGAGCGAGGCTGGGTGGTGTACTGTGACTGTCTCTTTGCTGGACGGGGATGTCTTTGAAAAGGCAGTGCAGTTCCTGTTAGTGTAGGGTCCTACTCAAAAGAGTCAACTTTGTCATGGTGGCGGGCGTCATATTTTTTGGCCAAAATATAATTCCTTACTGGTAAATCTTAAAAAGCAAGGATGACTTGAAATATACTTTTCATTTTCATGAGTTTAAAGAGTGTAAAAATAAATGTGGGGGTACACTGAAGGACTTGGTGGGATGGCCAGTGGGCGCATTAGGTGGGACGGACAGTGGGCAGACCCTGGGGAATGATGGTGGTCAGGCCCGGGGGCCCAGGCTTAAAGCTGCGTAAGGGGCTCCAAAATTTCAATACCCTAGCGATGGTATTGAAATCCAACTGACCAAGGGAGAAAGCATAGATAGAGAATATAGAGGTTCTGAGGACAGAGCCCTTGGGAACCCCTACAGAATTAGGAACAACAGCAGTTGTAAGTGAAGCCAAAAGAGTGCTTAGGTAGGATGACAACTAGGAAAGAGCCGTCTACTTATGTAAAAAAAAAAGAACATACCGTGTTTCCCCGAAAATAAGACCGACCTCAAAAATAAGACCTAGCACTATTTCCCAGGAGGGTTACAATATAAGCCCTACTCCGAAAATAAGCCCTAGTTAAAAATGCTAGTAAAATCCTATAATCCACTCTATTACAGTAGTATATAATGTACAACGTGTCTGTGTCTGTGTCTGTAATATAAATGAGGGGGAAAGAGCACCGAGAAGCGCAGAGCGGCGCTATAACTAACGTAGTTGGCACAATTATATTACAGAAACACACATTGTACATTATATACTACTGTAATAGTGTGAATTATAGGATTTTACAAGCATTTTAACTAAGTTCATCCCTATCAGGCAGGGAGAGAGAGGGGGGGAGAAGACAGCACATTACATGGTAAGACCTACCCCGAAAATAAGCCCTACTGTGTCTTTTATTGCCAAATATAATATAAGACCCTGGCTTATTTTCGGGGGGAACACGGTATACGTAAAAGTTAAGGCAATATGTATTTTGGCGTTTTGGTTATCATCTCTAGAAGGTTGATAGCATTTACATTTGAACACTGCACTTCTAATTCTTTTGCTGTACACACTAGATATAAACCTTTGTTTATGGTATTTGAACATAAAACGTAACAAAAAAACAAAAAAAACATATATGTCATGTGAAATTTTCAATATCGGTTCTTAGTCTATGCTATAGACAGTGCACAGTGGAACTTCTCTTGCTCTGTATGTTGGATATAATTCTCAGTGGGGGAGATTTACTAATCATCTGAGTCACACAAGCCTAAATGTAGCCAAAATAAAAACACAAAAACAGCAGAAGGGACATACATTACAGTTAGTAGGATGTGTCGCTTGTGCGGTTGCTTCTTTTTAGATGAAGTCCTCCACCGTTTCCCCTTCCACACCCCCACCATTCTAATCTTTCGATGCAGCTTGGGACCATCACAGGCTCTCATCAACAAAAAAAAAACAGATTATGCCCACACTTTTCTCCTAGCTGCTCCATCCATGCCAAACTACAGCTTCTATGAATGCAACAGGATCTAAAAATGGAGTAAGGGCATGCGATTGACAGATATGCACACTCCATTCAAAGATCGCTTTCCATTCACAGAAGCTATACCACAGCTTCGATGAATGGTGGAGCTGAGCAGAAAGGCTGGGCATAGACAGGCTGTCTTAATGACAGACCTTTAGTTCTATTAACCCCCACCACACAAGAATTTTACAGCAGTGGGAGTTTGGGAGCATCAGAGGAAAATTTCACCTAAAAGAAAAGAATCAGCACAAGGGACACATCCTAATTATTGTAAGTTATGACCCTTGTGCTGATTTTTCTAGGGGGGGGGGGGGTTGCCTTTAATATACTGAATGAGCAAAATATATATTTTTAATATGGCACAAACTATATTGAATTTTTACGCGTTTGTCCCTCTGATCCAATACTTGGTAAAATCACCAAAGGCCTCAATTATGGGTGTGAAAAAAATAGTTACATCTTTACCAATTAGGCACATCAGTTCTTGCAATTTTTGTGTTTTTTGGCACAGTTGCTCTAGATCTAGCAGGTTAAATGAGGACTACCGGTGAACAGCAGCTTTCAAGTTTAGCCACACATTTTCAATTTGATTGATGTCTGGGCTTTAGCTGGAATAACCTAAAGCTCCTTAAGATCTACAGTAAACTTTCTAGTGCAAAAACATGCTCAGCTGGATACGTGTTGACTGGAAAGTTTAATGTAGGTCCTAATATTACATCATTCTTAAAGTGATCTCATTTACCCTGCCCTCAATCCCCACCAGTTTACAAATAATTTCCAATGAAAAAGAATCCCCACAACATGATGGGGATTTACTAGTAAACATAAGAACTTTGTGCCAAGGCAAGAAAAGTTTAGTTTTGACCTAATCAAAATAAAAAATTCAAAATATTTGATGTGCCATTCCCAAGGAAGAACCATGATTTTGCCATATTCTTTCCATTTTTCTAAACTGGATTTAAAAAAGCCACAGTAGATATACACTTGCTGACCAGGCCTTTTCTGAAACGTTATGTTTAATCACTTCCCGCCCGGCCTATAGCAAAATGACAGCCGGGCGGTGGTTCAGTTATCCTGACTGGACGTCATATGACATCCAGCAGGAAAACAGCTGCTGCGCGCCCATGGGTGCGCGCGTTGCAGTGATCGGTGGTGCAGTGTGTCAGTCTGACACACCGCTACACCGATCTCCGTAAAGAGCCTCCAACAGGTCATGGCTGATCACGATGTAAACAGGAAGAGCCGTTGATCGGCTTTTCCTCACTTGCATCTGACAGACATGAGTAGAGGAGAGCCGATCAGCTGCTCTCCTGACAGGGGGGTCTGTGCTGATTGTTTATTAGTGCAGCCCCCCTCTGATGTCCGCCCAGGACCACCAGGATGCCCCCGGGACCACCAGGGATGGCCATCACACTGGACCACCAGGTATGCCCCCCTAGACCACCAGGGAATGCCAATCTGTGCCCAGGCAGCTGCAAATAAATCAGTGCCATGTATCAGTGCCACGTATCAGTGCCACCCATAAGTACCCATCATTGCAGCCTTTCAGTGCCCATTAGTGTCGCCTGTCATTGCCCATCAGTGCCACCCATAAGTGCCCATCGGTGCCACACAGTGCCACCTCATAGGTGCCGCCTTATCAGTGCCCATCAGTGGAGAAAACCTACTTAATTTACAAAAATAATAAACAGAAACTAAAATTTTTTTTTTATTTGTTTAGCAAAAAATAAAACCGCAGAGGTGATCAAAAAACACCAAAAGAAAGCTCTATTTGTGGGAACAAAATTATAAAAATTCTGTTTGGCTACAGTGTAGCAATGACCGCACAATTGTCATTTGAACAGCTAAAGCGCAGAAAGCTGAAAATTGGCTTGGGCAGGAAGGGGGTGTAAGTGCCTGGGTAATGTGTGTGATATATGCTGCTCTTACTAAGCAATCTTGTTTTTTTTTCCCCTGCTTTTCATGGAATAAAAAAAACAGCAAGATTGCCTGTCAGTGTAAACAACTCTGTTCCAAGAATGAGGGATTAGACCAGCAGGTCACTGCAATCAATCTTTGGGTGGGATCCACTGATCGACTTGTGAATGAAAACTCACGGCACAACCGGGGGCGGTGGGCGCGTACACCCCTTATCTGAAGAACCGATCACGTATCAGAAACGTAATCCAGTGCACAGCGGCCGCTCTGCCACAGTAGAAGTACGCGGGGTGGCTGTTAAGTGGTTTTTAAAGAATCAGTTCTGGCTGGACCATAGGACCTTAAAGTTGACTTAGAATAATACATGTCTTATTGTTTTGCTCATGAATTAATGTGCAAGTATTTTTAAATCTCATATTTACAGAATTATCCTTGAAAATGCCTACTCTTCTACTCTTCTTTCCAAAAGGCTGGAGCCATCTTTTTCTAGAACTATCTAGGGTGATGCACCCTAGATATAATGTTCCGTGCCAGGAGATAGAATTAGCTGCAGCCTACCCCAGCTGTACCCACAGGTGTGGGATCAGTGAAGAGATAAGAGAAAGGGATAAGGGTGAATTGGCACTGTGTTAATGATGTGACAAAAATGTTAATAAAAAAATTATTTATGGTGTGCTGTCTTCTTTAAATCATCATCATGTAAACTTGGAAATTTAATTTATTTGTATTATTAATAATATTTTTTTTGTTGATATGTTGGTTCTTATTTTTTAAAGATATATGCACTTTGGAATTTTTGAAGAAATGGGATACATTTTGGACATATATTCGTTGATCAGCACTTTATACACTTGTGTTTGCACATATAACACATTTGCATTTTTAATGATGTTTTAAAGTGGTTGTAAACCCTAGAGAGAAAAAAAAACACACACACACACACACACACACATCACACAACAACAACCTACCAGACAAAGGCTTAATGAGCTAGTATGCATCGCATACTAGCTCATTATGAAATGCATACCTTACAAACAAAGCTGTTGCAGCGGTCCCCTTACACCACTGTGACAGGGGACATATCTCTGGAATGTTACTTCCGGGTTGGCGGGCTCCGAAGCTGTGATTGGCCAGAGCCGCGAGGACATCACTGCCACCAATGCACGTGGGAGCTGGTGGTAATGGCATAGCAGCTGAAGAAACGGCCCGTACTTCAGTGCGTGTGTGCCGATGATGTCGACACATGTGTACAGTGAATATCTGCTAAAGTGTGCAAGTTTAGGAGAAATTCACAGTACCTACAGGTAAGCCTTATTATAGGCAAAAGTGGTTGTAAAGGGTTTACAACCACTTTAAATGAGACAGCACTTCTAACATATAAAAAAATAAATAATATGTTAACATTTTTGTCACATCATTAACACTTAGCAGTGCAAATTCACCCTCATACCTTTCTCTATTTTTAAAACTGCGTATTGCGATTTATTTTTGCATATTTGTATTTACTGAAAGGTATGCTTTAAAGTACTGCTGCCCAAGTATATATATATATATATATATATATATATATATATATATATATATATATATATATATATATATATATATATATATATATATATATAAATTCAGCAGTTTCTAGTTTTTTTTGTCTTTTGCACTCCACTAATGAGAGACTGTCATCCTTTCCAGTGTATTTTTGTACAAGGTACATTCAAGGGATGCGGCATACAAAAATAGTAGAATAATGGAAATATAAAAATACGCTTTGTAGCGGGAAACCACTTCAACTTTGACAGTTGAAGAGAATGTGGCATTTTCTATGAAAGTGCTTAGTTTTTTGGCATACCTTCTGTCACTCAGGACACTAATGGGCCATACAGGTGTGAGAGTTGCCCACTGTTATTATAAGATCTTCAACTATCATTCCAATTCATTTTAATTGAAATCATTGTAAAAAAACAAAATGTAAAATAGTGTCTGAATAATGGAGCAGCCATTTAGTGATTTCCTTGGAACTTTATTTCAAATGAAAAGATCATCATATTATAGATATATAAATCGATAGATACTTACATAACCTGGTTTGTTGCAGATCATGCCTTGTATTTCCAAATAGCTGAATGTTAATTCGAGCTGAAAAGAAAAAATAATAAGAATGAGCATGCTTTTAAATACAATCACAATTCAATTCTGTATTAAAGTAAAACTATGGTCAGACTAAGGATATTGAAATACATAAGTCTCATGTACAAGCTCTCATTGATGTCTGCAGCTGCAGAAATTGTGGTATAATTCATCCTCAAATTTTCAAACCTTTTGTTTTTAAAGTAGTAGGAAACCCTTCTTGCCTCAAATGTTCTACCAGCATGCAATATAATATTTGTAGTTGTTGCTATAGTTCAAATCCCCCCCTAAAAAAAAAAAAAATGCTGTGTTTTACCGTTTTTTAAATGATTTTCCACATGGTCACATGACCGCAATTCCCTCACACTTGCCAACACAGAGAATGGTAGACGTGTACCTTGCCTGATAATACGCACCTCCCGGAAGTGACAAAGAGCTGTTTGTATGAATGGTTACTATGGTGGCAGCATTAACAATGTATACTGCGCTTTCTATGTAAGGGAGAAGCACACACTTGCATCTCTCCGTTGCCCCTGTAAGCCAGACCGTAGTGTGTCTAGGAGACTGAGATGAGCGGTTCTGGACCCTCATTCAGAATAAATCATCTGACATGCATACCTCACAGGACAGGAAGGGAGATGCGGGTCCAACAACAGTATAAGGAAGTAGGATTCAGCAATGGTATTCAGCAGCTACAATATAACCTTGTTGGCCAGAGAGGGAATAGTCTGGAACAGGGCAGAATGGAGGAAAAAATGTCAGTAGGCATGACACATGCAAGAGCTGCAAAGCCACTACCAGCGCCAGGAAAAAGCAGCTGTAAAAACGTGCTTTAGTAGCTTTTGCATTGGCGTTAATGCACGTTTAGCCGCGCTAGCTTTTACCAGCATTTCTCATGCCTCTATTCAAAAATCAATGATTCCCTATGGGAGCCCCTTGATTTGAATAGAAGAAGTTGCACCAGAAGTCAGATCATGATTATCTGACTTGCGGCGCCGCTTGTGTGCTAAGGATCTTGAAGGGGAACCCCCTGCCAAAAATGGAAAAAAAATTGGTGTGGGGTTTCCCCCAAGACGACACCAGACCCTTTGGTCTAGTATGGATTTTAAGGAAAACCCCCCACGCCCCAAAAAAATCAGACCCTAATCCAAGCATGCTGCCTGGCAAGTCAGGAAAGGGGAGGGGGACAAGGCAGCCCCCCCTCTCCTAAACCATATCAGGCCACATGCCCTCAACATGGGGGAGGGGTGCTTTGGGGCAGGAGGGACAAGGACCTCTTCCTGACAACCATGGCCAGTGGCCTTTGGCGTTGTGCGGGCGGGGGGCTTAGCGGAATCTGGAAGCCCCCTTTAACGAGGGGGACCCCAGCCTTTATGTCAATGAGTATGGGGTACATTGTACCCCTACCCATTCACCCCCCAAAAAAAGTGTCAAGAATAAAAACACCACACAGGTTTTTAAAGTTATTTATTAAGGCAGTTTTGGCGTCTCTTCCAATTTCTCCCTCCAGCAATGTCTTTATCCTCCAGTTCTTCTTCCTCCTCTACTGATGTCTTCTTCCCCTCTCCGGTTCTTCTCCTTTCTGCAATTTCTTCTGCCTCTGCGTGGTCTCCTCTCTCTGTTGTCTTCTCCCTCTGTCCTTCCTCAGATGTTGACTATGCTCTCTTTCACTGTAATGCCGAGTCTGCCATGTGCCATTACTTAAATAGGCATGGAGCGTGGCCACCTGGTGAAGTCATCTAGAGGCCCCTTATGACATCACCACCCGGTGCATGATGGGATGGGGACTTTACATGGGGTGGGGCATGCGGGAGGATGAAGACATCGCTGGAGGGAGAAGAAATCAAGACGCCAAAGCTGCCTTAATAAAATTACTTTAAAACCTCTGCAGTGTTTTCATTCATGACACTTTTTTTTGCGCAAATAGGTACTCATTGGGGGCCGGGATCTGGGGGCCCCCTTGTTACTGTGGCCGAGTCAGTGGATTTGATTGGCAACAGCGGGAGCCAATGGCTGTGCTGCTATCAATCTATCCAATGAAGAGCCGAAAAGAAAGCAACGCGGGATCGCGCTCGCGGAAATTCGGAGCTCAGGTAAGTAAAACGGGGGCTCAGGGGGGGCTGGACACAGCAAGGTGTTTTTTCACCTTAACACATAGGATGAATTAAGGTGAAAAAACACAAAGGTTTACAACTTCTTTAAGGCCCCTTTCACACTTGTGCGACTTCAAAGTCACGAGATTTTACCGTGAGGTGGCTGCGATTTTGACAAGACAGTCATACGACTGTGGATCCGACTTTGCCCCACAACTTGAAGTACGACTTCAATGAGCAGGGACGCAACTTTGATCCTCCAATAATTAGGGGGAACTCCACGCCAATTTTTTTTTTTCTTTAAACGGCATGGGTTCCCCCTTCATGAGCATACCGGGCCCTTTGGTCTGCTATGGATTTTATAAGGGGAACCCCCACACAGAAAAAACGGTGTGGGGTCCCCCCCAAAATCCATACCAGACCCTTATTTGAGCACCAGCCTGGCCGGTCAGGAAAGGGGGTGGGGACGAGCGCCCCCTCCTGAGCTGTACCAGGCCGCATGCCCTCAACATGGGGGGGTGGGTGCTTTGGGGCAGGGGGGCCCTGCACCCCCACCCCAAGGCACCTTGCACACTTCTTTTCTTCCGATGTTGACTCAACGCTCCTTCCCGCTGTAATGCCGTGTGTGCGTTGCGCAACGATTTATATAGGCCTCCTATGACGTCACTGTCCCAGCATGCTCTGGGTGGTGACGACATAATTACCCAGCCCATTCGGTGTGGGGTTCCCCTTAAAATCCATACCAGACCGAAGGGCCCGGTATGCTCATTAAGGGGGAACCCATGCCGTTTTTTTTCTTCAAAAAAATTTGCATGCCAAAGTCGGATCTGTTACTACGGAATCCCGACTTTGATCCGACTTCAGAAAAAAAGTAGTGCAGGAACTACTTTGAAGTCGGCATGACTTAAAGTTGTGCCAGTATGAATGGTAGTCATTGAAAATCATGAAGAATGACTTGTCATACAATTTTGCCATCCAAAATCGTGGTACAAGTCATATAAGTGTGAAAGGGGACAAAGGCTGAAGCTCAGCTTTAACGAAGATTGGCTTTACAGTGCCTGCAACTACAGATGTCATTAAGGGCTTATTTTAACGCTCATTTACTGATTGTTAAGCATATGTAAATATTTGAATGTCCTGGCCACAGTTCTACTTTAAAGAAATATTCGCATAGACATAAGCAAATAAGCACATGCTAAAATCTTGGTTAATGATAAGATTTTAGTAATCTTTAAAATCGTTTCTAAGCTTTTTATCTACTTTTTACCTGAAAGTCAAAACATTTTATTAAACATTAAAATCTTCTGTTTTATTTGCCGTCACTGTGATAAAAGTATGATCAATCACTTCATTCATAAAGCTGGGAGTGAAGTTGTTCATTGTTTCACACTGCAAACCTTTTTCTCTAAATTTTAATGAAGTGCTGAATACGCTTGTACCGTTTCAGCTGAATATACTACAGTATATAGTATACCTTCCTAGATAACCTTCCTCGCTCCTAAATATTGTGGCCCGGATTCAGATAGATGCGCGTATCTTTAGGCGGGCGTAGCGCATCTCATATGCGCTACGCCTCCGTAACTTAGTCAGGCGAGTAGTGTATTCAGAAAGAACTTGCGCACAAAGTTACGGCGGCGTAGCGCATATGGTCCGGCGTAAGCCCGCCTAATTCAAATGATCCAGGCAGTGGGCGTGTTGTATTGAAATGAGCCGTGATCCCATGCAAATGGGTTGGGGATCGAACGGCGCATGCGCGCGCATGCTCAGAGTCACGTTGCAAATACTCCCAAAAAAAACGTCGGCTCAAGGCTTTGTCGACGTGAACGTAACCTACGTCCAGCCCCATTCATGTACGACTTACGCAAACAACGTAAAATACGACACTGTTCGTTTCCGACGTCCATACCTTAACATGACTTATCCCTGCTTTATGAGGGGTAAAGTTACACCGGACCGACGCCTTACGTAATTGGCGTATAAAAATGCGCCGGACGGAACTACGTTTGTGAATCGGCGTATCTAGGTAATTTGCATATTCGACGCGTAAATCAACGGAAGAGACCCTAGCGGCCAGCGTAAATATGCACCCAAGATACGACGGCGTACTAAGACGGTCGGCTGAAGCCAGATTTCAGGCAGATCTACGTTCAAGAATACCGCGCGGAGATACGACGGCGCATCTTTAAACTTACGCGGCCTATCAATAGATACACCAGCGTAAAGTCTTTCTGAATCCAGGCCTGTATTTTTAAAAGCAGATTTGTCATCTAACAAACTGAAGCCCTGTTCCAACCTGAGCAGAGTGATTTTCAGGCATTTTTATTTAAGCATTTTGAAAGTGTATTACAGGCGTTTTAGAACCGAATTACAAGCATTTTACATATTCAAAAGAGAAAGAAGGATGCGCCAATCTAAGTGCAGTAGAATGAAAACTTTTAATAAAAATTGTGTAAACAAACAGCCAAATGACTACTCACAAAATGTAGGGAATATCAGGCATATATATAAAGTTATGATCCGTTGTCACTAAGGTGTCAGGCAGTGTCATCTTAAGAGCATTATAGGCGCCCGGGCAATACAGTGCACTGGGGCCCCTGTCTACACAATCACGCACGAGAATTTACTGACAAAAATCATAAAATTTACTGGCAGAACCACATTTTTTACTGCCACTGCAAAAAAAGTAGACTGAGTTCCCCCTTGCATTGTAAGGGGGAATCCTGCAGACTCTGATGTAAAGGGGAACTCTGATGTGGGGGGGCACTCTGGTGACCAGAGACCACCTTCCGTAGAGTAAATACACTAAGGCAAGGGGGGTCACTAATATAAGAGGGGGAACCTTTATATCAGTGCCCCCTTACATCTTTGCATTCACTCCCCCCTTACATCAGCAACCCCCCGCACTCGTGGAGGACCGGATCTTCTCTGTGATTTCAGCAAACTGGGCATGGTCAGTTCTAACCCGTCACTCTCCACAATTTTTTACTGTGGTTGCTGGGCAGCCGGTGGGGCCCCCCAAGCAAGCGGGGCCCCCGGGCAACTTCCCAGCGTGCCCAATGGAAAAGATGGCCCTGGTGTCAGGCAGATCCTGGTCCCCAGCAGAAGTCTTCAGCGAACGGGAGAGCTAATGGTTAAGCGTTCCAGTAAGCCGAACAACCATAGGGGATATGCAAGCCGCCATATGGGACGGCACGCGTCTCAGGGTGGACCGCAGAGCAGGGCCGTCGCACCGGAAGTGACGTGGAGTACGGGAACGAACCATTATGCGTTTCACAGCCTCCGCTGTTTCCTCAGATCCATCTTCTTT
Source organism: Rana temporaria (assembly GCF_905171775.1). Lineage (NCBI taxonomy): Eukaryota > Metazoa > Chordata > Amphibia > Anura > Ranidae > Rana > Rana temporaria. Next base: position 266,772,243 of record NC_053493.1, on the reverse strand, counting down.
CTCTTTTGTACACATTTTTCAGAGCCTGCTTCTGCTTTGGGATTGCTGCCGCTAGTGTCATCTTGGACTATATGGACTAATATTACTAATTCATTTTTATATTTACCTCATTAATAATTATACATTTAAAATTTATGGGCCATTGTTGTCTATGCTCTGATAATCCTGCGCTATCTAACAATTTTTCCATTTTACATATTCAAGCTTCAGGTGTTTTTATTTAAGCCAATAGGAAGCAGAAGAAGATCAGAGGGTGGTGAGATGCTTGTAAAATGCTCATGTTAAGTGTTTTTTTAGGTATTCCCATCTGCCTAAAAGAAGCTCATGTACTTTTTGGAGCGACAAGCATTTTGCTACAGGCAACAAAACGCTCAGATGTAAATGAGGGGCATTGAAATTAATGGGAATTTGTTTGTTAACCACTTCCCGACGGCCGTACGACTATATACGGCCGCAGGGTGGCTCTACTTCTCTGGGAGGCCGTGTTTTTACGGCCGCCCCTTTTCACGTTCCCCGCGCGCACTCCCGAGCGCGCAGCGGGGAACTGCTGTGCTGGCCGTGTCCCTTGGACACAGCCAGTCACAGATCGCCGTGAACGGCCAATCGGAGCGGCCGTTTCCTAGGCGATCTGTGCGGCCAATGAGAGATGATCTCATATGTTTACATATGAGATCATCTATCATTCCCGGCTCTCGCAGACATCGGTGCTGTCAGGGGAGAGAGGAGACGGATCTGTGTCTCTTGTACATAGAGACACAGATCGGTCACCCCCCCAGTCACCCCCCTTCCCCCACAGTTAGAACACCAATTAGGATACACATTTAACCCCTTCCCTGCCAGTCACATTTATACAGTAATTAGTGCATATTTATAGCACTGATTGCAGTATAAATGTGAATGGCGCCAAAAATGTGCCAAAAGTGTCCGATGTGTCCGCCATAACGTCGCAGTCCCAATAAAAATCGCAGATCGCCGCCATTTCTAGTAAAAAAAAAAAAAATTATACAGTAATTAGTGCATATTTATAGCACTGATTGCAGTATAAATGTGAATGGCGCCAAAAATGTGTCAAAAGTGTCCGATGTGTCCGCCATAACGTTGCAGTCCCAATAAAAATCGCAGATCGCCGCCATTTCTAGTAAAAAAAAAAATTATACAGTAATTAGTGCATATTTATAGCACTGATTGCAGTATAAATGTGAATGGCGCCAAAAATGTGTCAAAAGTGTCCGATGTGTCCGCCATAACGTCGCAGTCCCAATAAAAATCGCAGATCGCCGCCATTTCTAGTAAAAAAAAAAATTATACAGTAATTAGTGCATATTTATAGCACTGATTGCAGTATAAATGTGAATGGCGCCAAAAATGTGTCAAAAGTGTCCGATGTGTCCGCCATAACGTCGCAGTCCCAATAAAAATCGCAGATCGCCGCCATTTCTAGTAAAAAAAAAAAAAAAATAATAATAATTCTGTCCCTTATTTTGTAGGCGCTATAACTTTTGCGCAAACCAGTCGCTTATTGCGATTTTTTTTTTTTTTTTACTAAAAATATGTAGAATACGTATCGGCCTAGACTGAGGATAAAAAAAAAACGTAAAAAAAAAAAATTGAGCTATTTATTATAGCAACAAGTAAAAATATTTTTTTTTTTTTAAAATTGTCGCTCTATTTTTGTTTATAGCGCAAAAAATAAAAACCGCAGAGGTGATCAAATACCACCAAAAGAAAGCTCTATTTGTGGGGAAAAAAGGACGTTAATTTTGTTTGGGAGCCACGTCTCACGACCCCGCAATTGTCAGTTAAAGCGACGCAGTGCCGAATCGCAAAAAGTCCTCTGGTCAGGAAGGGGTTTAAGTGCCCAGTAAGGAAGTGGTTAAATGAATTTGAGCTACAGGCTTCAAGCAGAAAATTGCACAGGCGTGAATGGGGCCTAACAACACTAGCATAAAAAAATGAATTTTATTGGCTGACTGGTCTGTGCCTGCTCTGTTTTTGCAGAGTGAACATGGACACAGCCCGCTCTGCTCTATGGGCAGCCGGATGTAAAATGGACTGGCTGTCCATTTATTATACCCAGTTGCCTTCTGATCTGGCCAGCCAGAGAGGAATAGATTCCCTTTTGTTTGTTTTCTTTATCTGACCCCGAGATGGCCAGGTGTAAAAAGACACAAGCCCATTTACATCAGTTGCTCCATAGAGGAGAATGAAGGGTCCCGATCGGTTCCAGCTGAAAAACGGACAGCTGGACCTGATCAGGTCTCTTGTATCAACCGTGAATTTGACATTTAGGCCTCACAGGCGTTTTTAAAAAAACAAGCTGTAAAGCTAGCACAGACACCAGGAAAAAAATCAGTGTTAAAATCGCAATTTCTTTACGCGTTTTGCGTTAAATTCAATGCACGTTTAGCCGCACTAGCTTTCAGCCACGTTTCTCTGTCTCTATTCAAAATCAATGGTTCCCTATGGGAGCCCATTGATTTGAATACAAGTTGCACCAGAAGTCTGATCAAGATGATACGACTTGTGTTCTGAGAAAAATCCATACCAGACCCTTATCTGAGCATGCAGCCCAGCAGGTCAGGAAAGGACCTCCTGGACCATACCAAGCCACATGCCCACAACATGTTGATGAGGACAAGGGCCTCTTCCCGACAACCCTTGCCCAAGGGGGCACCCAGATCCCGGCACCACACCCTAGGTGAATGAGTATGGGGTACATGGTACCCGTACCCATTCACCTAAAAAAAATTAAAAAAAAAGTGTCAAAAATAAAAACACACTTCACTTTTCCCCTGCAGAGGTGAGGCTGCATGGATGGGCACAGGTGAGGCTGCACTGATAAAGTTGTTGTTAATATTTGTTTTTGTAACTTAATTTGGCATAAAACATTTAAGGGTCATTTCATAATATAATTTACGAGGGAGTGTTTAGGGGTGGAATTAGGGGCGGGGCATGGTAGGGGTTGGGTGGGGCAACTGGTGGCGAGTAACCCTTTAAGGCCTGGCTAGTAGCTCAGGACTTGAAATGTTGAGCCCTGGTGCGATACTACCAATTTGCGCCCTTCATCTATCTTTTGCAAAAACAGGTCTATCTGCTCAGTTTGTCTGCTCCAACCACTGCATATTGTCTTATGCAGTAGAAAGAATAGTGGAAGGTGTAGATCCAAACACTTGCTGCAGCCTACTTTTTTCTGTCTTGAGCCCAGCAAGACAGCAACAAGTTCAAACACCGTACGATTCTTTTGTACCATATTGTACCAACTGTAACTCAAATATGGTCATACAGTCCCCATTACATGAAATACGTGGTGCAGTCAGTAAGTGAACCTGATTCATGTAAAATGGATCAATCAACTGATCCGCAAGATCAGTGACAGAGGGATTTTGCAGGATCTGTCTACCTATATTATATGTGCTTTTTATAAATACAAGAAAATGCAGCACTCTTGTAAGTAATAGAAAAGGCCATTAGCAAACTCCTGAAGCATGAAAAGCAATAGGTACGGTTGTTTCGTTTATTTATTTTGTAGACATTTTGAAATTTATGTCACGTATCTAAATTATAAATGGATTTGTGCCGGAATAATAACATACCCACTGTAGAGCCACAGTTCAACACATCATGAGCAATGACACTGAGGGAGGCAGCCATTTATTATACCTCTTGCTGTTTTTTTTGCACTGAAATCTGTATGCAGCAGAGGAAGAGACCACACAAAATTTATTACACAGAGAGCGTGACAGCGACGGAGGATCTGTGGGGGCCAAACACAAATTTACAAGGCATGCTGTACTAGAAATAAATTCTGAATTAACCTTTTGCACACTGCTGTAAACCATTACAGAATTCTAGCAAACTAGTGTATAAAAAATAGGATTTTTTGTACTCACCGTAAAATCATTTTCTCTGTCGTCCATGGATGGACACAGCCTTCACCATTCTTGACAAGTGGGTTATGTTCCTGTTCATAGGAGAAGTCCTCTCCTATGAACAGGAACATAACCCACTTGTCAAGAATTGAGGAGCTGTGTCCGTCCATGGACGATAAGAGAAAATAGGATTTGTTGTACTCACCGTAAAATACTTTTCTCTGTCGTCCATGGACGGACACAGCTCCTTGTCAAGAATTGTGAAGGCTGTGTCCGTCCATGGATGATAAGAGAAACAGGGATTTATGGTTCACATATATTGCAATACATGTTCAAGCTGGCCAACTTCGTCCAAGTAATCCTTCTCTGGCCAGTCTCTGCTGTGCTAAATTTTAAAAACCTACATGCTTACAGCACACTTTGTTTAGACAGTTTGGAGACCGCTGAACTAAAGTCCTTCAGGCTTTAGAGAAGTCACTGTGGCTGGTGGGAGTATGGAATGCCCTACCATCAGTGGGAGTTAGCAATACCCCATCATTTGTTTTATTGGGAGGAATAGTGCCCCATTGTTGCCATCAGTGACAAGAATAAGGCCCCAATGTTGGTGTCATTGAGAGGAATGGTGCCCCCACCATTGGCATCAGTGTGAGGAATAATTCCCTAAAGGGCCAGATAAAGGCAAGAAAAAGGCCACATCCTGCATCCAGACCACAGTTTGGAGACCACCCCTTTAGTGTAGATATAGTACCAATATTGAGCAGACAAACAGAGTTGGATGAGAGCTATAGACTTGGGTCTGGTCACGGACCTGTACTATGCAACAGAAATGGATGAGGAATGTCTGGGCTCAAATCTATATATATATATATATATATATATTTTTTAATTAAACACATGAGATGCTAAAGGGCGTGTGACCACAAGTGTTTGAACTAATGTAGTAAATCTGATTGATGCTTTCATGATAAGCTGGTATACTTGAACGCATAGCTTTACAGGAACATACAAAAAAACGATCGCATCCACAGGATAAGATCACTGGATTTGGGAGGTTTCAATCACGATCTGAACTTTAAGACATCACCAGATCATAAATGTGGGTCCCAAAACATTCTCTTATGCCCCGTACACATTGAATGGGAAAGGAAAGGGGGAGCCTTTAATAGGCCCTCCTTTCCCTATGGGATCACTGCAGCGGCAAAAGTATGTCACCCATAAGGCTGGGTTTATGGAGAGGTCAGGGGTTTAGGTAAGGTCAATTGAAGAAATGATTCTGGAAGGTTAGCAGCAGAAAGGGTGATTAGCTGGGGGACATCAGGTGTGCAGGTAAGATTGGAAGGCTGGAGAGGGCAGATAGCTATTGGTCACAATAGTCAGGTGACTGCTTAGAAAGTGCTGGAAAGCCATTCGCAGTCTATTTAGGGATTGGTTCAGCCTGGATCGGTGCCAGCTAATCAACAGACGCAGCAGGAGGAGCTCCCTGCCGTGCGTATCACTGACTGACATCCCTGCAAATGGATTCCCTATTGCGGCAGCTCTTGGAGAAAGCAGAAGCTGAGGGCGGCGAGGCTAGGCTTAGGCAGTGCCTTTCCTCACCTGGACCCATGTTGCTGGAAGAAGGGGAGCTATGTGACGATACCCCCCCGGGAAGCAGCAGCTTCAGTGACCCGCAGCAGCAGCCGCATAGAATGGATTTTGAAGAGGAGCCCGCGGTGTTCCTGGTGCCGGAGGTCGCGAGATCTGAAGAAGTCGCGTCAGAGGCGGTGGAGGAAAGGAGAACGAGCAAGAGGAGGCGCAGACAAAGAATAATTGACAGCCCTGCTCCACCCATGTTGGGCGGTGCGGGGCACGGTGAGCCCATTTTCTCTTTCAGGAAGCAGCGCGGCGATACTGTGCCTGCCGGAGGAGGTCGTGGGCGGTCGACTCGCGGAGTGTCAGCAGCTGCGCTGGCAAGAAGACATGCTTCCCCTCAGCCAGGCGGTTCAGGGGCACAGAAGGGACCTCTACGAGGCAGAGGAAGAGGGGAGCCAGAGGTGTCCCCACAACCAGCGGTGCAGAATGCAGCCAGCGCTATCCCTGTGAGGTGCTCGTCACCATCAGCAGCTCCTGGAGTGAACAGTGCTCAGGGGCTGTTAGGTGAGTCTAGTATGGGAGCGCAGCTCTCAGCCTTATCTACTACTTTAGAGCAATTAGTAGCTATTATGCGTATGCAAACAGACTCTCAGCAGGAGAGGTCGGGTGTTTCATCTTCCAAAGTAGCAGGTGTCTGGTCAGCAGTCTCTCATGACCCTAAGCCTGTGCCTCATTCTCCTCCTTTAGATTTACATACAGTTCCTAGTTCAGTAAATATGTCTGAAAAAATGTCTAAAGAATGTATGCCATGTCTACTCTCCCCCCTTGGTTTTCATGTTCCTAGCACGCTAAAGGAAAAGATTTGGAAGGGGGAATTTATCGATTTAAACTTAATCCTTCCCCCTGCTAGGGAATTCTATAAATATGATAGAAAGGAGGAAAAATCCGAAGAGGAGCGTCGCAAACCTATAATTAAATCATTTTACAGTTGGTTACAGGCATTTATGATTTATGCAAGTATTTTATGTGAAAAGTTGTTGTTGTTTACTGTTTCAACATATAGATATAATCCTGGAGGCTTACAGTAGCTTTACTGGGTTCGCGTGGCTGACTTATGATGAAGCGTTTAGGCAAAAGCTGGCGATACAGCCATCACTCCAATGGGGATCAAAAGATGTGAGCCTGTGGCTAGGGGTGCAACGGATCGTCACGGATCAATGACTTCGGATCGGCACATACGTGATCCGCGGCGTGCAGAGCAAAGCGGTAAAAAACACATTGAAATTGTCTCCGCCCCGCTTGCTCCAAACCACGCTGTGATAGACAGAATGCGTGTCCAATGCGCTGATGTGTTCTGTCTATCCCAGCGTGGGGTTAGGAGGAGGTGGGGCTGTGTGCGAGCAGCGTGAAGATGTTTTAACATATGGCGGTGAGTTGTTTCTAGCAGAGAATGTGCTGCCGTCCGTCCGTCCGTCCCCCCCCCCCCCCCCCCCCGACACCCCTCTCCCGGCTGGTTCTGTCCCCCCCTCCTCCCTCCAGCTGCCGAGTCTCCGTCCCTGCCGCAAATAGCATACAGTGAGAGGGGTGAGCTGAGCTGTGCTCTTTCCATCTCAACTGTGAGGACTAATTTCACAAACTTCTGCATAAGCTAACATTTAAAGTACTAATACATTTTTGCACCCGACAATCACAGTACAATACTGTTATCTGTGTATGGGGAGAAAATGCCAATGGCTGAACTGGCATCATGCAGGTTGGATCGTTTGGTCTGACTCCTTGCTTCTATTTGTTGGGGTGGTACAGTGAGCGGAGATCGTGCATAACAACTTGTTAGGTGAGGTGACAGGGTCAACAAAGAGAACCTGTCGCCTCCAATTGCTATGACACAGGGAATTGTTTTCTCTTGTGTGATAGCAATAAAGTTAAATGTAAGAAATAATAATTCAATTAATAAAATAAGTAATTAAAAAGTAAAGAAGAAGAAAAATAATATTAAAAATAAGAAAATTATACAAAAATAAAATGACAAGCTACAAAAAAAAGTGATAATGTAATAAAATAAAAAAAAGATACAAATAATATTTGAACTAACCATGCCGCCCCTGCCATCCAATTTCTATTCTCCGGGGGGGTGGTTCGGTTGGTGGGGAGGGGGTGCATTGCAGAACCTGGCCTTGGGGTGGCAGGGAAAGGAAATCCAGCCCTGCTGGCTGCCCTCTCACTTCCTCCGCCCTGGCGAGGCTGCAATTTGGGGCAAAGTGAGGCTGCAATTTGGGGCAAAGTGAGACGGCAATTTGGGGCAAAGTGAGGGCGCAATTTGGGGCACAGTGAGGCTGCAATTTTTTTTTGCTGATCCGAAAAATGATCGGATCCGTGACTCTGATCCGAGGAACGATCCGAACCGTGAATTTTTTGATCCGTTGCACCCCTACCTGTGGCTAAATTTATTTTTACCCCAGAGGCAGCCAGTTTCTCGCCCATCAGGTCCAGCCACGCCCACAGTTGCTTCTGCTTCTGGATACAGGAAAGGGCTTATGCTTTGCATACAATGACTCGCAATGCAAGTGGATGAATTCTTGCAAGTATAAGCATGAGTGCGCCTTTTGCTCAGGTTCACACCCAGTAGCCAAGTGTTTTCGCAAGCTGCAGGGACACTCCAAGGATGGTTTTTCAAAAAGCAATCTCGCCTGTGATGCTCCCAAGAATGATTCCATGGCTGCAAATTTATCCAAACAGGCAGATGGCTTACCTACTAATTGAGGGTTTTTCATTAGGTTTCCAGCTTTTGCCAGGTCAGGGTGTCACATGGTTGATAATTTGCAGTCAGTCAAGGAGGCACCTCACCGGGTAAGGGAAAAATTATTAAAAGGAAGTAAAAGCTGGTAGGATGGAAGGTCCATTTGAGTTTCCACCCTTCAAAAATTTTAGGATTTCTCCTCTTGGTTTAGTTCCAAAAAAAGAACGAACGAATTTCGGTTAATACACCACCTGTCATTTCCTTTTGGTACATCACTGAATGACCAGATTGGTTCCACCGCTGCGCCAGTATCTTACACCTCTTTTGATTCAGTGGTGGAAAAAAAATCTGTCGCTTAGAGAAGCAGGTGCTTTTGGCGAAGGCAGACATTCAATCCGCTTTCCGGCTTCTTCCCCTAAATCCAGGTTGTTTCAATTCGTTAGGTATTCAGTTTGAAAATCAGTTTTATTTTGACAAAGCTTTACCAATGGGCTGTTCAGTATCCTGTTTTTATTTCGAAGTGTTTTCAACCTTTTTGGAATGGGTGGTAAGTAGGGTGGCCAGTTCGGACTACCTTATTCATTATTTGGATGACTTTTTATTTATGGGCCCAGCTGATTCTGGCGACTGTTTGAAATTATTGGAGTCATTCCAGTTAGTATGTAAATATTTTGGGGTTCCGCTTGCTGAGGACAAGACAATTTTTGCTACCACTTGAATAACGTTAGACACTCTAGCCATGGAATTTAGATTGCCTGATGACAAGATTTATGGGCTGTCCCAACTTCTCCAGCTGTTCATGAGGAAGAGAAAGGTAACGCTGAGGCCCCATACTCACGAGCAAACATGTCTGCTGAAACTGGCCCGCAGGCCAGTTTCAGCAGACATGTTTGGTCGTGTGTGGGCGCGAGCGGGCCGAATTCCAGCAAACATTTGCCCGCCGGGCCTTTTCCCAGCAGACAAATATTCCTGGACTTGTTTTAAAACAGCCCGCTGGAATTCAGCCCGCTCGGACATGTACGGTCGTCAGTACAGACCTACCGTACATGTCCAGGCGCCCGCCGTCCCTCGCATGCGTCGAATGACTTCGACGCATGCGTGGAAGCATTTTAAAGGCGGGCCGCGCACGTCGCCGCGTCATTGTCGCGGCGACACCGCGTCATCGACGCGGCGACACCGCGGACACGCCCCGCGTATTGTTTACGCGCGGACTTCTGTACGATGGTGTGTACAACCATCGTACAGAAGCCCTCTGGCAGACATGTATGGTGAAAACGGTCCGACGGACCGCTTTCACCATACATGTTTGTCCGTGTGTACCCGGCCTGAGGGAAATGCAATCTTTGTTGGGTCAACTGGCTTTTTCTACAAGGATACTGCCCATGGGCAGAGTTTTCTCCAGGCGGTTATACTCAGCAATCTCAGGTATTAAAAGTCCGTCAGCTCATATTAGGGTATCAGCAGAAATGAAAAAGGATTTATTGGTTTGGATTCAATTTTTAGAACACTACAATGGTAGGACAATGTGGCAGCAGGCTTTTATTCTTGACAGGGATTTCCTCTTAGAGACAGATGCAGCAGGATCAGTCAGTTTTGGAGCAGTCTGGGGGGGTCTGTGGTGCGCCTCTGCTTGGCCAGACAGGTGGGTTGCGAATGGTTTTTGTAAAAATATCGTTTTGTTAGAACTATTCCCTGTTGTTGTGTCATTAGAAATATGGGGGTCTTTCTTTGACAATAAAAGGCTGCTAGTTAGTACCAACAACAAAGGAGTAGCTTTTTCAGTAAACAGTCTCTCGTCAAAATCTCCATTAGTAGTCTCTTATGCAAAACATTTAGTTTTCTTGTGTTTAAAATGGAACATTTGGATTAAGGCGAGGTATGTTCCAGGGAAAAGTAATGAAATCGCTGATGCTCTCTCTCGCCGACAGATGGACCGGTTTTTCAAGCTGTTGCCGCGGGCAGAGAGGGTCGGGATGCCTACCCCATTACACTTATGGGATCTAATCTGATCTGTCAAACCATTCAGAACTCGGTGGCCCCGTCTACTTGGAAGAATTAGGTTTCTTCATGGCTTTCATGGGCAACTTTTTTGGGTTCAAAGCAATTATCTGTGTCTGATCATTCAGAGCAGCTAATTCTAGCATTTCTACACTCATTATTTTTGAAGCGGTTCTCTTGGTCCCACATTAGTAAGACTTTGTCAGGAATATCCTTTTTCTTGCGTTTATATAATTTACCGGCTTGTCATAGTTTTTTCTCTGTTATGGCCCGTACACACGATCCGAATATCGGACGAAAATGATCGTCCGATGAAGAATCGTACGATTTTCTGATCGTGTGTACACTACTTTCGAGAGCCGATCACGACCGTTCATCCGATATTTTTCGATCGGACATGCACGAAAATTTTCCTCGTACGATGTCAGATCGTACGATTTTCGTTTAGTCAGTACAGTTGTCGTCCGACAATACAATACAAATACATTACAACACATGACATCACTTCCGATTATTTTTTTCGGTCGTACGAGAATTTTCGTGACTTTAATAACCTATTTCATTTTACTTGCGACTATTAAGCGAAAAAAGTCGTACGATCCGTCGTACGATATTCGGATCGTGTGTACGGGCCATTAGGCAAGCTCTGAAGGGGTATAGAAGGAGTTGGGCGACGCAAAACGTTAGGTCCCCCATCACGCCGGATATTCTGTCACGGATTTGCGGGGTAACCTCACGGGTATGTTCATCTGGCTATGAGGCAAGCCTATTTAACTCAGTTTTTTCTACAGCATTTTTGGTGCTTTTCGGATTTCGGAGATCCTTCCTTCCTCTGGAACTAGAGGCTCGGGCATATTGTTGTCGGAGGCTTTGGTTTCACAGGACGGGATAAAAAAAAATCTGAAATTTAGCAAAACAGATCCCCTAGGTATAGGGACCTGGGTTCAGCTAAAGAGATGTCAGGACAGTAGCATTTGTCCAGTAGCAGCTTTACAGGCTTACCTAGGGATTCGGCCACCCCTTTCCAGTTTTTTGTTCATACATAGGGATGGAGCTCCCGTTACAGTATACCAATTATCTGCTATTCTGAAGAAGAGCCTTGAGCTTCTTCAGCTGGGGCATTTGAAAATCACCATGCATTCATTTCGGATCGGTGCGGCCACGGAGGCTGCAAGGATTTGTCTGGAAGAAGGTATTATTAAAATAAATTGGTAGATGGAGGTCAAATGCGTACAAACTCTACATACGTCCTTATTAATTTGTTGTTTTATTTCAGGATACCAACGCTCTGTTTGGATTGTAGGGCACTCTTATTTTCTGGGCCCAGAAGCGAGCAACAAATAGAGTATATTTGGAGAACTTGGGCCTGGATTCTGCATTTTTTCGAATTTTTGGGTTTGGACGCAGGGGTATGGTATGGGAGGATTTAATTTTTGAACTAGGTAGGTTATACGCAGTTTACAATGCTCCGGATATTTTGATTTTACATGTTGGTGGAAACGACATTGGTAAGAAAAAAACGTTTGATTTAATTTCTAAAAATGAAAGACACATTTAAGTTTCTGAAGTTATCCTCCCCGAATACGGTACTGGTGTTTTCCGAGATAATACCAAGATTGCGATGGTTAGAGTCGCTGGTTTTTAAACCATTGGAGAAGGTACGCAAGCGTATTAACAGAGCAATGGAAAAATTCCTTACCCCAGAAATAGGGATATCATTCCACCATTTAGAGTTAGAAGGTGGATTGCAAGGACTATATAGAAATGATGGGGTACATTTAGCGGATATAGGCTTAGACATCTTCAACATGAACCTCCAAACATGCATAGAGTTGGCCGCGGTCTGGGGGTGTGGGGACAGAAGTACTGCAGGTTGCACCCCTTCTGTCGGTTGGGAGATTCGAGATAATGTTTGATGATTACTGATGGATCAGCTCAAGACTAAGTGGCTGGGCTGAATTATGGTATTAAGTTTGGTGGATTAAGAATTGAAGTTATAAAATAAAGTTTAATGTGATAACAACGGTTAAAGAAACCAGTGAATCAGGCCGTGGCCAATATTATCCCAAGAAAAGTTAGTTGTTATGATAAGTCATATACGATTCAAATATATGGACTGTTATTTTATATTAATAAATATTTATAAAATATCTTTTGGTTGTGGTGTGTTTCATTCCTCTATGCATGTTTGGTTCTTTGTTATGGTGCATGTGATCCCATGGTTTTTCTGACGGAAGTTTGGCTTGCATACACACAGTCACACAAAAGTTCTCTGAACTTTCAGCCGTCAAGAACGCGGTGACGTACAACTCTACGACGAGGCGAGAAAATGAAGTTCAATGCTTCCGAGCATACGTCGAATGGTTTCCAGGCATGCGTCGGAAGGAATTGCTACAGACGGTCGGATTTTTCAATAGGAATTTTTTCCGTCAGAAAATTTGAGAACCAGCTCTCAATCTTTTGCTGGCGGACATTCCGACAGCAAAAGTCCGATGGAGCATACAAATGGTCAAAATTTTCGTTCAAAAGCTCACATTGGACTTTTGCTGTCGGAATTTCCGATCATGTGCACGGCGCATTAGAATTATTATTTTTACCAAATGAAGAGAATCATAAGCGCAAGGCTGGCTGTACATTATACAATTTACTTATTCAAATTCTTTAAATTTACCTTTAACTATGTAGTGCAAGGGCCTGCCTGATAAACAAATTAAAAAAGAGTTTAGGTTTGGCCTCATATTATATGTTTTGGTAAATCTAGAGGAAAAGTGTATAAGAGTACAAGAGATTGTCTGCATCACCAATGTATTTAACTACCAAGGAATTCTGGTTTTCTAGCCATCACTTACCCCAAGAGAGCCTTTCCCATTACTGATTTGTTTTTAAACAGTGGTCGACAGGTAGATTGAGTCCTGTGTCTCATAACTATCACCATTTAGAGACCTTCGACATCTGCTACCACTGAACAAAGATAGTTGCTAACTAGCAAAACCATTACGTTTATTGGTTTCTTCTACCCCCAAGACTGAACTATTACAGTGCAATGATAAATCAGTTTGAGCGACTTGCATGCTGTTAGATGAAGGAGGTGAAATGTTGCAAAGATAAACCAGGTTTTGATTTCCCAAGAAGCAGATAAATAAAAAATATTTATTGCGTGCAATTCATACTATAATACTATCATTACTATACTATTCATAATATATCATTTTACAGATTAATTTACTAAACACCATGTGGTAGCTCTGGTATATTTATACATTGCAAACAACATATTACAAGTGGCTATACCATTTTAAATCTGTCTAGCATGAGGAAATGTGTATACTGGATATAAGAGACTCTATATACACACACACACACAATACATTTTATTATATATATATACACACACACACACACACAATACATTTTATTATATATATATACACACACATACACATATACATATATATATATATATATATATATATATATATATATATATATATATATATATATATATATATGTGTGTATGTATGTATTACACACACATACATACACACACGCATACATACATATATACACACACACACACTATATATTTATTTACAGTAAAACCTTGAATTGCAAGCATAATTTGTTCCGGAGACATGCTTGTAATCCAAAGCACTCTTATATCAAAGCAAATTTTCCCATAAGAAATAATGGAAACTCAAATTATTTGTTCCTCAACCATTTATTCATAAGGCCTTCAATTTAAAGGTCCATATAAAAAAAAAAAAAAAAAAAAAAAAGAGAGAGATTATAGCAATGTGGTTGTGCAACCATAAAATGTCCATCCACAAATGACAGCCTCCACAAGGGGATTAGAAGCAAAAGATACAGCAGGAGCTACTAAAAGAGAATAGAGGCGCCTCTAGTTGTAGCAATATGGTTACATTTAATGAAGGTACAACATTTAGCAACTCACATGGTTGATGATTAAAACAGGCACATCTAAGTATGCAGGCATCTGGGGTAAAGCTGTCCACATAGACCATCCCCTGCACCTCCGGCCTTTACCGCTGTCACTCTGCAATCGTGACTGGGAAGACTACCCTGCAGTAGAGCGATCTGAAAGGGAGGATTGAAGAGCTTGTGGAGCGCAGAGTGGAAGAGATGACAATGATGGCGGGGCAGGGGATGGTCTATGTGGACAGCTTTACCCCGGATGCCGGCATACTTAGATGTGCCTCTTTTAATCATCAACCATGGGAGTCGCTAAATGTTGTACCTTCATTAAATGTAACCATATTGCTACACTTAGAGGCGTCTCTCTTCTCTTTTATACTCTGTTGTGATATGACACTACTTGTATATCAAGACATCGCTTGTATATCAAGTCAAAGTTTATTTAGAAATTTTGCTTGCCTTGCAAAACGCTCTCAAACCACGGTTTTACTGTATGCACAAACCCCGAAGCTGTGATTATGTTCTCTTACTATATTACTTACTCCATACTTCCACAGGCACTTAGAACAAGTCTCATTGATATTCAGCCTTTGCTTTATTAAACCGAGAACTTTCTATAGTACATTGTAAGGATGTTACTACATACGACAACTTGCAAGTCAACTTTACTACTCACATGACAGTTTTATTGTATTGGCATGTGCCAATAGAGCGACCATCATCCGTACCCCCGTTGGAGAGATTCACCCTCTCTATTTGTTTTGGTGGCCTTGATTGCTGGGACACAAAATGAAGGGAATCCCTAATTTTATAGTTGTCATTAGAACAGGAATCGATGCAAAAATCTTCCAATAAGGAAACCTGTTCTAACAACTTTGAAATGCGATTTCCCATTTCTGTTTTGTCTAAAAGGACAGAGAGTGAAGGGATATCTCTCATCCGGAAGACAGGGGTTCTAAAGAGTCCACACTTTACACAAAAAAACAAAGGTTTGACTAATGATATACCATTTTGGGGAAATAGGAGGAGGTTGTAATAAGAAGAGGATATATACTAACCTTGCATGGGACTCGAGCGGTCAATATAAAGGCTCGACATGATGCCAGGACCTGTAAAACACAAGTAGTAAAAGAAATTATGCATAAGATACCAACTCAGACTGGCACATTTCATGGTACTTTAGCAAAGAAAGTTCTGGTTAAATAAGAATACTGTATAATATCCGAGTACTGTGGAGAGCCTCCGCCGCTTGAGATGGAGTCGGATCGCCTGCAGAAAACGTATGTAAACTGATTTTTTCCTTTACAGGGCTAGATATGCAAGTGGTAGAATGTTGGGGTCTATAGATTCAAGGATTCAAGATTCAAGGATGAATATGTCAAATAGTTACCAAATGTGTCAAGCCTTACAATGATGTACCATGACAAATACCCATATTTGTCAACAGCAGACAAGACGGCTGACAAGACTCCTACAGTATCTCACAAAAGTGAGTACACCCCTCACATTTTTGTAAATAATTAATTATATCTTTTCATGTGACAACACTGAAGAAATTAAACGTTGCTACAATGTAAAGTAGTGAGTTTGTATAACAGTGTATCTTTTGTGAGATACTGTATTATTAGTATTATTATACAGGATTTATATAGCGCCAACAGTTTGCGCAGCGCTTTACAACAGGGAAGACAGTACAGTCACAATACAATTCAATACAGGAGGGATCAGAGGGCCCTGCTCGTTAGAGCTTACAATCTAGTATTGGACAGGTAATAGATTCCTTTTATGGGGACTCCTAATGTCTCCTCTGCATGTTTTGCGATGTCTATTCTGATCTGTTGTTTATCCAGCTGCACTGGTTGGGATCACTCCGCCTAGGAGTGCGCTTACTCTGATTCTAGAACTGATCTGGCAGCTGCAAAAAGTAATCGCAAGGTCATGGCTGCTATTGCATTTATGGCAATGGCTGTAAAAGGCTTATGGTAGCTAAGTTAAGAACATTCAAGTATTTACCTACTTTGAACAATCAATAAATTAGCTTTACAAGCCATCACTGACCTCTATAGCTGTACACGTTGTATAACTATTCATCCTAAAAAAGGTCCAAGCAGAAGCACGGAGGTTGTTCCCAGTCAGCTCTCTCGGCAGCTAATCTTACCCAGTTTCCTCCTCACAGAGCACATATATATATTAGTGCTGTCAAGCGATTAAAATTTGTAATCGCGATTAATCGCATTAATGTCATAGTTAACTCACGATTAATCGCGCGATTAAGGAGGTTCACCCTTTAAAACATTTTTTTGTTTGTTTTCTTATTTATTTATTTTTTATAATATTAAATTGTGTTTTTTAATTTTTTTACATTTTGATCACTTTTATTGCTGTCACAAGGAATGTAAACATCCCTTGTGACAGCAATAGGTGGTGACAGGTACTATTTATGGAGGGATCGGGGGTCTAAAAGACCTCCGAGCCCTCCTTTGCACTTCAAAGTATTCAGATCGCCGAAAACGGCGATTCTGAATACTGTGTACTTTTTTAAATCCGGCGCCATTGGCAGCAGAGAAACCCGGAAGTGACGTCATGACGCCGCTTCCGTGGTTTCAATGCGGAGACTGAATCAAAGCCGCTTACGGCTTAGTGTCAGTCTCCAACCTGGACACAGAAGTCGGCGGATCTAGGATCGGGTCTCCCGGTGGGACGGGAGGCCCGGTCAGAGCGGCGAAAGTCGGCGGGAGGGGGGGGGGATGTCCCCTCCCGCTCCTCCGGCATAACAACCGAGCGGCTTTTAGCCGCATCGGTTGTTATGTTTGGATAGCCGATCGCCCGCTCTAAACAACGGTACCGGGATGATGCCTGCGGCTGCAGGCATCATCCCGGGATAACCCCCGAACGCCGCCTCGTTAATCGCGCTATAAAAAAATTTACGGCGTTAACATGGGTTTGCGTTAACGCCGTTAATAGCGCGTTTAACTGACAGCACTAATATATAGATAGATAGATAGATAGTTAGATAGATAGATAGATATAGATAGATATCTATCTATCTATCCCCGTCGATATGGACGGATGGGGACGGATCGCCATCCGTCTGATTTTGGTGGATCGGATCGGATGTCAGCGGACATCTCTCCGCTGACATCAGCCGCTCCATAGGATTGCATGGATCGGCCGTTCAGGTCCGCCAGCAACACTGACAGGCGGACCTGAATGGTCTGACCGTGTGAAAGGGGCCTAAGAGAATAGGGCTATGATGTGCATGGTGACAGGGGGCTTTGCTAGGGAATCGACTCTTTCTGGAATATTTTCTGGCAAGTTCAAAGGCGCATTTCAAGTGAATAAAAATAATTTAACGAGGTTGTAAAGGTTCAGGGTTTAAAAAAAAAAAAAAAAAAAAAAAAACACATGCATGTTATACTTCCCTCTGCTGTGCAGTTGGTTTTGCACAGAGTGGCCCCGATCCCCCTCTTTTGGGGTCCCTCAGTGACGCTCCTCCTCTTCTCGAGTTCCCCATCAGAGCAGCGCTCTCCTTCATTGACACCAATGCAGGCACGCTCCCATGTTCTGCTTCTAAGTCTATGGACACAGAAAGCAGGACTCGGCCCAGACACCCAACGTTATTGGGTTTGATTGACAGCAGCAGGAGCCAATGACTGTGCTGCTATCAATCTATCCAATCAGGACACAAGACACCGGCCGGAGCTGGTGTGCCCGTTCCCGTCGTGGGAAACACAGGGCTCAGGCAAGTATAACGGGGGCTCGGGGGGCTGCTGAGTGACAGAAGGTTTTTCACCTTAATGCATTAAGGGGAAAGAACAAGTGGGTTTACAACACCTTTAAGGACAGGGAAATGCTGCAAGTAAGCATCTGATTATTCGGTTATTTTACCTGCAATATTTTAAAATGGTAACAGCTGGTCTCTTTAGGTCTTTCATGATTTTATAAGAAGGTCTCAACTTTTTATTTCATGTTGTAGAACGGAATTTTCAAACATGATAAAGGACACCAATGGTCACCAAATCTTAGCAAGCCAAATAAAGATAATTGTATTTTATGAATTATCTGTACATTATATAGAAGCTACCAAACTGTAAATGCAATGTTATTGTAATGCAATGCCCCCCCAGCCAATAAATATTCTCCATACTACAAAGCGTACATCTAAATCTAGTCCATAATTCCTCCTGCAAGTCAAGCTCTGTAGCCTGAGCCTCTGCTGGAATTGTGTAAGAAGCACCATGTCCATCTTATTTTGCACACAGAGAAATGAGTGCCTTTGAGGAATTGCAATTTGCAGCTGTTATATGCTGAGGCCAATCAGTAATGTGGAAAATTTACCATGACAAGTATCAGTTTTGTGACGACGGTTAACGTCCTTCTCTTACGCATCTTCAGAAAAAACGATATTTCATGCTCCAGAGAGAATAAAGGATGCAGTCAACAGAATGAAAAATCTCCAGGTTCATTCAATGTGAACGCTGCTCATGTATAGAAAGGGCAATTTAATTTATCAATGGATACTGATTTTAGATTTTCAATCAGGGTAGCTTCTGTGCCCTGTGACTGCTTCCTACCTCTATACTGAATTGCAATGTATATTAGGTGTCCTTTGGCCAGCCAGTAAATCATTCCCAGCAGGCACATCTCTTCTTCAGATTGTACGGCAGGCAATGTAATGATATCTTTATAATGTGCACTGCATGGCAGAGCATCAGGCAGCAAGAAAAGGATCAGACTGACTAAGGAAAAAAAATCATATGATCTGTGACAAGAATGTCACAGGATGGCATGATAAAACAGCCTCAGATCTGATGGTAGTGCAAGAAGCCCTGATGCAGTCAACAGTGAAGGTGACAAAAACAATAAATCTACACTTCACAAGGGCGTTTATGAGTAAACTGGGACAATTATATGTATGTCATTCCAGTCCTGATAGTTACACAGCCCTTATAGACATTTAAACCGGAGGTTCACCCTAAAATACAACTTTCCCTGAATTAAACCACTATCCATCGACTATACCCAATTGTTTTTTTTTTTTTTTTAATCTGCATTTTTACCTTTGTAATCCAGCAATTTGTCTTCCGTCAATCAGCGTTTCCCGGCGGGAGTGGGCGTGTATTAGATTTCCCCCCCGACAAGCGCTATGTCTCCTGGGAGTGAGTGATGAGAATCCCAGGAGACGCGCTGTGCTGTAATCCCGCGGGTCACGTGACTCGGCGGTGTATGTCTGCACAACGGGGCGTGACCTATTCAGTACGCCGGCCGTTGTGATGGCAACAGTGCCGTGTTGACGGCGACGCTCGCCGTCAACACTGCACATGCGTGGGATAGAGCGGTGAATGCTGGGACGTCAGCATTCACCGTATCCAGTACATCCTGCTGGGCTTCACAGTGCCCACAATGAAGATGGAAACGTTCATCTCGGAATTTTATAAAATATTGTTTTCCGGCCAAAACAAATGCTGGCGGGTAGAGGATTGGGACACACGAGTTGCTGTTTGAGCAAGGTAAGAGCGTCAGAAGGATATAAAAAAAAAAAAAAAAATTAAAACCTGTGGAACCCCCGCTTTAAGTAGAGACTGGTACCAGTTTTAGTGAGGTCCCTTCTCTGGGTGGGTATGGTAGGTGCAGCTAGTATGCCCTATACAAGTTCGAGCCGGAAAAGCCTAGAGGGGAAAAAGGGTGATGGAAATAGGCTACTCCTGGTATACTAATATGTAAGCCTGTAGTCTGAGGAAGAGGACCCAGTTTGGAGTAGGCTTATGCAAGCTCGGTTGGAGAACCCATTAATGGGGGACTTGCAGTGAGGACACTGCAGTGGGGTGGGTGTTCTATATTTGCATAGGAGATGCACTGTGCAGAATTTGTATGTCAGGATTGGAAGTGTGGGTGAAGGTGGTGAAGTAAGAGACTGTACATTACATTTCTGCCACAGTAAAAAAAAAAAAAAAAAAAAAAAAAAAAAAAAAAGTGATCGTAAAGCCTTTTTTTTTTATTAAAATAATAAACATGCCTGCTCTGTGCATACCAAACTTCCTTCTGAGGTCCCCCGCCGATGCTCTCCGCTCCTCCTCTTCTGTGTCTGCCCCATTGGCAAGCAATAATGGCAATCATCATTTCGTTATTCTATAGTAAGGGGGGGGGACCTTAAAGGATGTAGAGATCTAACCAAACATGGTAGCTATCAAAGACCAATGGGCTATGGTTAAGCGCAGCAAACCTGCAGGTACACTGCACCCACAGTGTGGGTAAACCGCAGCACATCAGTGTGAAAGCAGACCTATACTTTTATGCCTGGTGTATTGCTTCACACGGACCTGAAGATCTCTTCTGCTGGTAGCACTCTGGAGACCGTTAGTTGGGATAAGATGTGGAGGTGCACTCTGCATGGGACAGGACCCAGTGCTACGGCTTATACAACTCTTGCTCCTTACTACAGCTACAACTTTACAAGTAGTCCCTCTGCACTGCACTCTGGTTGATGCTCTAGGAAGGCCAAGGCCACAATCTACCAGTCATCTGGCTGCAATCTACAGGTAGATCTACAGTAAGGATGAGCTCCGGCGTGTTCACACAGTACATGTGCAGAGCCCGCCAGGAAGTCTGCACGGCGCTGCGCTAATCACAGGCGGGGAGACATATTCCCCAATGCTCGGCTGCAGAGATCGGGAAATGTCTCCCTGCCTGCGATTAGCGCAGCGCCGTGCAGACTTCCTGGCGGGCTCTGTACGTGTACTGTGCAAACACGCCAGAGCACATTCTTAATCTACAGGTTGCTGACCCCAGTTGTATAGGTTCTCTGCTCTTAGATTTTCAAGTAATGCCAAAAAGGAGCATTTTAACACAAAACCCATTTTCTGCCTGCTTTTCCAGGGGAGAAGCCAACACGTGTGGAGGTTAAACGATAGGTTAACAAAATTAACTTTGCTGCAATATACTAGCATTAGGATTTCCACTACAGTATATTTTTGTGTCTCAGTCTTATGGACAGAATCATTCAACCCATTTTCTCTGAGCCTAAGTCATCTGACATCCTCCCCAGCCTATTACTGAACAGTGATGCACTCATCTGTGTCACTCTGCTTTCCCTTACCATCAGCATGCTTCTTGTCAGCACAAGGACTGATTGGCTCCTTGTACTGCTTCTTCATCTCACTCCAGCTCTGCTATACAGGGATTGCAATAGGATGATGCACCGTCAATATCAGATATGATTAGCATTTAAAATGCATTAAAATATGTATTGATTTCTGTCTATTACATCTGCCAATTTTTTAGCTTAAAGTTGAATTCCAGCCAAAACACGTTTTAAGTATTCTTTAGAGTATGAAAGGTTGGAACCCTTGTCTAGTTTTATTACGGTCTGTGTCCCTGCTGGGGGTTTTAATTCACTCCCACTGGCTGTAAATGTTGACCAAGGTCACAAAGGTCGAAAAATGAGATGGAATCAAACCAAAACGAGGTAAAGGGAAATTTCCCATCAGAATCAACTGTCAATAGGTGGAAAAGGCATAAATCATATATACGGTATATACTGTATATATATATATATATATATATATATATATATATATAAAAAAAAAAAAAAAAAAAAAAAAAAGACTAAATCCACATTTAACAAGTTTTCAAAAGGTATTCACAGTAGTCCCTATCTCAGTGCTAAAGATCTGCATTAATCTCTATTAACTGTCAGTCATCATTGGTCTGAAATCCCCAAATGATATGTTGCTTTAGAGACCATTATATCACAAAATTGTACAGTAGAGCCTATTGGTGTTCCAGACTACATCTCTGCTTCAACAAAAAGACTTGAGTTTTGCCTACCTTTTCTTTTCTGTTCTAATACTAGAGTCAACCACAGGCATCAATTTTTCCACTGAATACCAGCTGCTTCAAGACATTTTATTTTATAGTATACAAAGGGCACAGTATAAAAGAATTTCAGCGCATTACACTGCAAACTAAAACCAGAAGGCAAGGTGATCGGTTTTAGACCCCTTTTCACACTGAGGGCGGATTGCAGGCGCTATAGCAGTAAAAATAGCGCCTGCAATCCGCCCTGAAAAAGCTGCTCCATTGTCTCCAGTGTGAAAGCCAAAGGGCTTTCACACTGGAGAGTTGCGCTAGCGGGATGGAAAAAAAAGTCCTGCTGGCCGCATCTTTGGAGCGGTGAAGGAACAGTGTGTATATCGCTCCTTCACCGCTGCTGCCTATTGAAATCAATGGGACAGCGCGGCTATACGGCCCGCAATGCGCTGCTTCAGCAGCGCAATGCAGGTGGTTTTAACCCTTTCTCGCCGCTAGCGGGGGTTAAATGCGCCCGCTAACAGGGGTTAAATGCGTCCGCTAGCGGCACGACCCTCAATTCCCCTCCTATTTTTGTCATATGGTTCCCAGGGGCTGTCTACCCGACACATATCCCCAGGTGACAACTATATTTTTGTGTTTTTCTGTTATTGTATGTTTATTTTGTGTATTTTACTTTTTAGAATGTCTCCTGACAAAGCGATAAATAGATCGCAAAACTAGTCGAGACCCGAGACCCGAGTCTGTCTCATGGCGCTTCTGGCCCACCCGAACCCCCTCCTCTTCTCTGAAGGGATTGCACATTGGGTGACCTAATCGCCATACATGTATTGTATTTTAAATGTGCGGTTTGAATTTTAATTCCTCTTGTGTGATGTATACTATGTGAATAATTTTTTTTCTAAATCACATATTTGTATTACTCTGGTTGAATACAACCACCTTACCCTGTACCGGGATAGTCCTCCCCGCCCATTCTCCCCTTGTGTCAGTGTTTCAGGGTTTTTGGGGATTCCCTGAACCCTTCAAATTATCTCTATGATATTAGGATGATGGTACACCCCTAACCCCTTTGTACATTCCCAAATTTGAGCGGTTAAACTTTACTACAATTCCAAAGCGACTCTCGTTCCTTACCGCCGCCATTGATACCCAAGTTACTTTCGGGTATCGCGGCTCCGGCACTGTGATTGGCCAGAGCCGCCATGATGTCACTCCTGCGCGGGAGCCGTCAGTGACGGCACGATCGCCCTCACTAACGGCACGATCAGAATTGCTATGACTAAGCACTAGTGTTAGTGCAAAACGCGTCAGCAGTTGGGTTTTATTTTATTTCACTTTGCTGTGACTTGTAGTGCTGTCCTTTTTTCAATAAAGGCTACAATTTGTTCAGTGTGCGGCTGTCCAGAGACAATCTTTGTTCCTGCTTAACTCTCTGCCCTTGTTAGAGAGAACCGTGACATGCGGTTTGAAGCCCACTTCCTGTTTCCGGTCTGATAAAAATCCTAGGCTTATGACATCATGCACAGCTCTCTCTCTCTTGCGAGTTGGCCAGGAAGGGAGGAGGATGAGTCACACGAAGGCCAATGAGAGCTCCAGAGCTGAAGGTGCATGTCTGTGTAGATCCAGGAAGTGAACAGGCAACAGCTTTAGCTGCCCACAGTTAAAATGGCTGCAGCCAGACTCAGTGGAGGGAGATTTCTGCAGCATATTTGGCAAGTACAGAATCCCAGTATATATAAAATAATATGCAAAGTGGTTGGAGAGAAGCTTCAGAATGGCAAAGATGTTTTTATTACACATATTGTGAGCAGACTACAGTTCCTCTTTAAGCTGCAATAGAATACATTTTCGTTTTTGAGTTCATCACTTGAACCATTTTTACTAACTCTTGTGTTAACCAAATATCTTTCTGTGAAAGTGATACTTTTTCCTTAACTACTAGGGGCCCACGCTATAGTCGAACGATGGCTACAGCGTGCACCCCAATTGCCGGGAGGACATCAATAGACGTCCTCCCCTTTGCATGTGCCCTGCGCACCCCCTGCAGGGTGCGCGCTGTGATCACGAGTCACTGAGACTCGGGTGATCACGGATCCGAGTAATGGGCCGGTCCCGGCCCCTTACCACGTGATCAGCTGTCAGCCAATGACAGCTGATCACGTGATCAAAACAAAGCTCAGTAATCTTTTTTTTTTCTCCTCGCGCTGACAGCACGAGGAGAAAAAAAAAAGCTGATCACCGGCTGCTGAGTGAGGGACATCGGTCCCCAGTGGAAGAGGCAATTCTGCCTCATTAGTGGACACAAGTACCGCTTGCCAGTGCCCACAGTGACCACCAGTGCCACCTGTCAGTGCCAATCAGTACCACCTATCAATGCCCATCACTGCCACCTAGCAATGCCCACCAGTGGTGCCAGTCAGTGCCACCTAGCAGTGCTGCCCATCAATGTCACCTATCAGTGCCCATCACTGCCACCTATCAATGCTATCTATTAGTGCCAATTCTCAGTGCCACCTATCAATGCCCTTCAGTGCCACCCATCAGTGCCACCTCTTAGTGTCACCCCTCAGTGCCAACTATCGGATGCCCATCAGTGCAGCCTCATGAGCGTACATCAATGAAGGAGAAAAATTACCTGTTTGCAAAATGTTATAACAAAATATAAAACGGTTTTGTATTTTTATTTTTAAAAAGCAGAGGCGATCAAATACCACCAAAAGAAAGCTCTATTTGTGGGGGGAAAAAAATTCATTTGGGTACAGTGTTGTATGACCGCGCAATTGTCATTCAAAGAGCGAGAGCGCTTAAAGCTGAAAATTGGTCTGGGCAGGAGGGGGGTTTAAGTGCCCAGTAAGCAAGTGGTTAATGTTTATCCTACAGAGTTGCTTACCATTACTTAGCCTGCCACAAAATGATCTCCAAAGCCAAAAGCTCATAAAACTACTGCAGAGAATAAAAGCAGAGAGCATCACTGAGCTGCTGAAGCAATGCTATCGCTATCAGTAACCCGTCTCTTCTAATAAACCTCAGCCTGCAGACTTCATTACCTCCACTTTGTCTCTCCTGCTAGTTTCTCTTGACGTGTCAGTTCTAGAAGCACATCATAATTCTACTGCTGCGTGAGCCCGTCTACGACAAATCAATAGATATGTTTATCCAGCAAGCATATTTTTCTAAAAATCTGAAATACCAAGGAATGTCATGCATTTCAACATCAATAACAGGCTACCTGACCCGAAGTTCAATGCCAATTGTTATTGTAATTGGAGAATCGCATTGGTAGGTACATACTGACCAAATTTGTTAACTCGGGAAATCTAGGTTTTAAAGCATAAAACAGTCCTTCCATTGTTGCCAAGAAAGAGTAAATTTGACAAGTCAAGTATGGCATGTGCAACAGTCCTAGGAGCCTTTTACATCGCCTTCTTGTAGGAGGCAGAAAATGATTTGTATTGTGATTCAGACAAATGAGGCCGGCATGCAAGTCCACACTGCAGCATGTGAATAGAGAATGTTGCTTCTTTTTAGAAGACTGCAATCTTTGGGTATGCTAGGCAGAATGTGAAAAAAGATGAAGAAAAAGTACAAGGCATCATCTTATTTTTTGGTTACCGTATTTATCGGCATATATCGCGCACTTTTTTCCCCCTTAAAATCGTGGGTGAGCGATATACGCCGATCCCCGCTGTCTCTGTGTCAAAAAAACATGGCAGCCTAGAACAAAACCGAGTGTACTATGCAGTACACTTGGCTCGGCTCTAGGCTGCGGTGGGCGGAGCCGAGCCTAGAGCCGAGCCGAGTGTACTGCGCGAGCCGAGAGAAGCCGAGACAAGCCGAACACACAGGAAATCTGGCTTCTCTCGGCGCCAAATCCAAAAACAAAGACCGCTGCAACCCCGGGCAAGGTGCGGATGGACTCGCAGATGGACACGCTGGACAGAGACAGACACATAGTTACATAGTTAGTCAGGTTGAAAAAAGACACAAGTCCATCCAGTTCAACCACAAAAAATAAAATAAACAAACAAAATAAAAAACACAATACAATCCCATACACCCAACTCCATACCCACAGTTGATCCAGAGGAAGGCAAAAAACCCCAGCAGAGCATGATCCAATTTGCTGCAGCAGGGGAAAAAATTCCTTCCTGATCCCCCAAGAGGCAATCGGATTTACCCTGGATCAACTTTACCTATAAATGTTAGTACTCATCTGGATGGAGGCCGCAGACGGACACCTCCAAAGCCGCAGACGGACACCCACAAGGCTGGACGGACCCCGCGCAAGGAAGCCGCAGACGGACACCCACAAGGCTGGACGGACCCCGCGCAGGGCCGCAGACGGACGCCGGACAAGGCCGCCGATGGACGCAGGGCAAAAATGTAAGTTTTCTTTTTTTCCTTAAACTACCTTTCTAAAAGGTACGCCGGCGCGCGGTATACCCCGATAAATGCGGTATTTTGTCGGATCTCTTTTTCTTGCATAGAAAATGGACACATACAAATCAGATTTAGTAAAACAAACATGGAGAGCAATAATGGCGTCCAAAAAGTGAAAACTCTAATTCTAACCAAACAAGGTGAGAAGATTTTTTTTTTTTTTGCTGGGTTATTCTGCTAGTGAATAAAAAAAAAAAATTTATTCGAAGAAGTCTATGTTTCTATTTGTCGATCTTCACTTCTAACTAGTTTTCCTGAAGGTGGCACATCGCACATTGAGCCAGAAAAGAAAAAAAAAAAAACAAAAAAAAAAAACTTACATTTAGAGGTCTGTTTCTTAGTAAATAAGCTATAAGCACATCACATCTACAATTTATTTGACTAAAGAGGCTCACTGGCCAGGAAACTCATAGCACGTTACTGGCTTGCGACTAATGTGCCTACAAAGACCCAGTGGATCACGCATGTTAATTCTCTCCCCCTTATGCCCCGTACACACGATCTGGCTTTAGCCCAGCCAAAATCACATCGGAATTCCAAAAGGGATCCATCGGAGTAAAAGAGAACATTTTCACTAAACTCCGATGGAATTTCTCTGAAAAAATTCCGATGGGGCATACACACGGTCAGAAATTTCAGATGGACAAAGTCAGTCTGACTTTTTCCATTGGAAATTCCGATTGTGTGTACGGGGCTTTAGGGAACAGTTGGCATACCGACACCAAAAGGCTCCAAAAAAATTTGACCTTATATGGCAAGACTGGTTGGACCCAAACCTTGCTCCCCCTGCTCATAATGGATAGACTGCTATGGTTAAAGACTCTAATGTTGTTGATAGGACCTCCTCCTGAGCTTGGGGCTTCTCCTATAATGCATAGGCTGTGCAGATGGTAACTCATGTGGTAAAAAGGCATATAGACAAGCCTGGAGGAAGGAGCCTATGCCTTATAATATTCTATTTGACTTTATTTAATCTCCCCTTTTTTTTTGTTCTAAGTTTTACAAAAAAAACAAGATTATATATGCCTTACACTAGGTAACTGCATCATATGTACGTACATGTTTGATTTTGTGTACAACTCAACTGTGGGGAAATATGTTTATCCCCTTATTGTAACTCAGTTACCCATTATTCTTGTCAATAAAAAAAGTTTTGATGCAAAAAAAAAAAAAAAAGAAGGAGAAGGGGCTCACTTATGATCGATCGCCTGTCTAAATTTTAAATAATGCACAACAGTAGGGCTTGTCCCCCCAAATTTTAAAAGATCTGATACCCCTGGATCGATGCACTTGGTGACGCAATCCGACAATCCT
Source organism: Rana temporaria (assembly GCF_905171775.1). Classification (NCBI taxonomy): domain Eukaryota; kingdom Metazoa; phylum Chordata; class Amphibia; order Anura; family Ranidae; genus Rana; species Rana temporaria. The sequence continues at coordinate 266,744,567 of NC_053493.1, read as the reverse complement.
TACACTGGGACCTGCTAACTTATTAGGTGAAATACTTAGATGTAAATTCCTTTACCACGGTTATGCCGCGTACACACAATCATTTTTCGGCATGAAAAAAAAACAAAGTCTTTCGGCATGTAGAAAAAAAACTTTGTTTTTTCCAACTTCATCATTAAAACGATGTTGCCCACACACACCATCGTTTTAAAAAAAATGCTCTAGCAAAGCGCGGTAACGTACAACACGTACGACGGCACTATAAAGGGGAAGTTCCATGCGGATGACGCCACCCTTGGGGCTGCTTTAGCTGATTTCGTGTTAGTAAAAGACTATTCGCGCTTTTCTGTCTGTTACAGCGTGATGAATGTGCTTACTCCATTACGAATGGTAGTTTTACCAGAACGAGCGTTCCCGTCTCATAACTTGCTTCTGAGCATGCGCGGGTTTTTAACGTCGTTTAAGCCCACACACACGATAATTTTTTACAACCCGGAAAACGACATCATTTAAAACGTCATTAAAAAATGCAGCATGTTCGGGAAAAAAAATTGTCGTTTTTCAGAACCCGAAAAATTATGTGAAGCCCACACACCATCATTTTAAATTAAATTTTTTCAAAATGTCATTTTTTTTCATGCCGAAAAATGATCGTGTGTACTGTACGCGGCATAAGGCTTCATGCACACAGGGGTATGAAGTTTCTAGGCATTTTTCCCGGCCAGAAGTTGGCAGAAAAAAAAATGCCTCTAATTTTGTGTTTTTTTTCACTTTAGGTTTGCATTTTAGGTGTGTTTATGTACAGTGCTCAGCATAAATGAGTACACCTCTTTAGAAAAGTAAGATTTTAATCAATCTCAAGAAACAAGTTCCAAAATTTGGACAAAACTGAGTATTATAGAATATTTGTTTAGCTCCATTAAATGAAAGTAAGGTTAATAATATAACTTGGATTACAAAAGCCTCAGGTTTTACTAAAATTATTTGATGCAAAAATGAATACACCCCACAACGACAACTACTACATCTAGTATTTTGTATGACCTCCATGATTTGTAAGGATGGCACCAAGTCTTCTAGACATGGATTGAAGAAGTTGGCGACATATTGCAACATCTATCTTTTTCTAATTTTCAAGAACGATCTCTTTTAGAGCCCTGATGCTGGATGGAGAGTGATGCTCAACTTGTCTCTTCAGAATTCCCTATAGGTGTTGGATTGGGATCCCGGTCTCGGCTACATGTGAATTGAGTTTGGTGGTCTCAGCCCGGCTCCCGGTGGGTGTGCTATGCGAGGTAAGCCTGTGCTTAGTACACCCACCCCCCTCCCACAAAAAACACCACACTTACACGCACTCGAAATTGAGAGGCGAAGGACTAACGGGGCTGGTTGAGCGGGCAAATCCTCTCACTCCCTTATAGGGAGTCCCTCTGCCCCGTTGGGCTTCAAAGCGGAGCAGGTAGGGCGGGCTGTGTGGGAGGACCCCCTCACACACCCGCCATTGCCACCCGGGGGAATGGAGAAAGGTGGCAGATTGCCTCTGGGGGAGGCCTGCCTACTCCCAACACCTGCAGTCCGGCTCCTCTCTCGAGTACACACACACAAAATACACTTTAAAAAAAAAAAGTCACAGCAGTGGGGGGATGTGGCAACACAAACTTATCTGTGTGTTTTTTTTAGCAAGATAAAAAAACACCACAAGAGGATTGCTCAGAGCTGGATTAACTCTGTGTGGCAAGACTGGGCACAGATGAATGGACATCCTCTACTGTACCAGATGGAACTCTTGTTAAAAAAAAAAAAAAAAAAACGTTCAGGTTTACATCCACGTTACCGCCGGCCACGATTTTACCACGTTTTGCGGCCAGCGGTCAAAACATTCCTATCCTGAACACGATTCTTCCACATTCCGGAGAGGAAGGTTCAACCTCCCCTAACCACAGCAGCTTCTAAATACTTGTAGAAGCCTATATGTATATGGACACATAGGGGGTTATTTACTATAGGCAAATCCACTTTGCACTAAAAGTGCAAAGGGCACTCAAAATTGTACTAAAGGTGCACTTGGAAGTGCAGTTGCTGTAGATCTGGGGGGGGGGGAGGGGGGGAACGACACATGCAAGGAAAATAAAAAACATTTTAGCTTGCACGTGATTGGTTAATAAAATCAGCAGATCTTCCCCTCATTTCAGATCTACCCCTCAGATTTACAGCGACTGCACTTCCAAGTGCAATTTCAAGTGCACTTTGCACTTGTAGTGCAAAGTTGATTTGCCTTATGTAAATAACCCCCAGTGGGTTATTAGCACATTATGCCATTGCCTTGCAGATTTATTTATTTTTGAACATCTGCAGTTTACAAATCGCTTTAATCTGATGATTTAGAGTAAAGGTTTGCTTCTAACTTCTATGAGAAAGAGGCAATGTCAACAACAGAAAAGTTTCCGAATTCACATCTGTAAGGGACCTTCTTTAGTATAAATAATTGTGGTTTCTTGTTTGAAACCAATCAAATCCTGATTGGCTACACATATTCTATTGACGTAGAAGGGATACATCCAGGCTGCTTCTTTCATTATCCAGTTAAAAAGTCTAATAAGGTTTTTAGGCGGCCTCATCTCGAATGATGTGCGAAGCTGCATTTCGGATGCTACATTGTAAACCGGCATCATTTATTTATGCAGTCGGCTTTTGTTCCATTTCTTGTCCCTTCGAAAAAAACAGCCTGGCAACAACATCCCTAATTGGCATCTAGAGAGAACTTTCTAAATAAGTGCTGCATTCAAGTTTGTCCAAGCTAAATTCAAAAATCCACACTTATTTCTTTGTTTATTAGTAGGAACACACATGAAACTAGTATTTTTTGGCACACTATATTTTCCCTAGTTCAATTTAATAAAATCACTTTTTTTTTTTTAAATGCTAAAATCTCCATGTGTGCCGTTATTTAGTTGCTGTAATCCCAGAAATGGCCATTGTGTAGACTTAATTGTGGACCGAGATCTTACAAAGTTTATGTGCTCCGCTGTGAACAATGAGAGCTGCAATAAACTATGGCACCTATAAGCATTCATGTGCGCGTCTATTTTGTTTTCCATGACTACAGCCTGTTTGCACCAGTCCGTCATACACAGGGCCATTATGACTCAGGACGCACGGTGAGAGAACGAAAAAATAAACGTTTTGCCTATAGTTACTAAATCCACAACAGTAAAATCAATCTGTATATGTAGTAAAGAATGCTCGTTATACTCACAGTGCAACCTAAGGGGTTAATGCTCTGCAGTGTGTAAAAAGGCCGTTTGATCCTGCGTTCTCTGATCATCCCCTTTTTCCACTGTCCCCAATGCCTTTGGAGTCACACTGCACATGCTCAGTTTGGTGCGTATTGCTAGAGAACTTTTTTTCCTTCTTGGGAATGTGCATGTGATCAGCACAGGGCCAATCAGCACTGTCCAGACAGAGGGTCAGGGTTCTTGCAGCCTCATAGGAAAGGCAGAGTAGAATGAAAACTCCTCCTACAAGCTTCAACAAAACACTGATAGAAGTCGCAAGACTGCTAAATACTGCCGTTGAGATAAGGTATTTAGTAGTTTATATTTACTAAAATAATTGCATTTCCAGATCTTGTGTACTATGGGAGACCAGATATAGTGAATGCAGGGTCCTCGGTTTAGTAATCCTTTAAGGATTTCTTTTTAACCACACAAATGCAACTTAGACATTGGTTTAATTGGTTGCTGCTTACACAATGTTTGGTTTGCACACTATTAAAAGGATAGCCAATTGTTAACATAGTAAATCACAAATGCCAGAACTCAAACATCAACAAACCTACATGTTTTTAAATCTGAATGATCTGTTCTGTGGCCTGGTTAAAACTGCTGAAACCTGTGCTCCTTCCAATCTAAATTGTGATTCCAATCCTGTACACGGCTCCCCATTATCACCCAATCCCTGCACTTGGCTCTGTAAACAGAATTTAGATAGGACAAAGCACAGGCTGCGACAGACACGGGGAAGACACAGCAGAAAGCCAACTATGAAAATACAGAGGTATGAGGGTCTCATGGGTATTACTGGTTCCAAAACATGAGAAATGGTTAAACACAGTTACGCTCCACTAACCCATGTTTCATGGTCAAAATAATACAGTGGAACCTCAGTTTACAAATAGCGCAGTTAAAGTGGGGGTTCACCCCAAAAAAAAATGTTTAACATGACATTCAGCCGAGTTGTCACGAGTTTGCCGAAAGAAGCCGAACGTCGGTGCGCAGGCGCCATATACAGCCGACTCGCAGTCCGGCTTCTTTCGGCAACTCGTGACGCGCTGTATGCGCCGGTCGAAAGGATGTCAATCAATTAGGAAATTTTTTTGTGGGGTGAACCCCGCTTTAACAAGCATTTTGAAAGACGAGCAACTTTTAAAAAAAAATTCTGACTCGGTTTACGAGTGTTGTCTCACAAAACGAGCATAATTCAAGCTAATGAGGTGTGCAGTACCGTATTTGGCCTGAGGTGCGGGGGACGCTGGAGCCGAGCAGAGCCGAGCGGAGCCGTTTGGAAATACTTCGTTCCAGGGTGTTTCTGAGGTCCACACCGCCCTCCCCTCTGGCCACATGCGGTATTGCATGCCATTGAAGTCAATGCAGAACAAATTATTTTTGTTTCAATTGACTTCTATGGGGAAACTCGCTTTGATATGCGAGTGCTTTGGATTACAAGAATTACGAGGACGGATTGTGAAATTTTAGGTGAGATTTTAGAACTACCACCCTGACATTAAGTGGACCTACACATTCAAGAAAAGATATGGTTCTAATCAGTACCAGATTTTCACTTAAGACTGGAATATCATTAAATAGCCTTGACCCACCAGAATAGAGACTACATATAATGGCGTAAGCTCTGTATTCCCCTCAAATGTTTTTTTCAACAGTAGAGTGGTACACCCATTTCCTTGTTTGTTGGGCAAAAAAACATGCATTCTGTACCCGACTTCTGAGCGACAGCACCAATTGCCAAACAGCAGCTAAAAGTCGGACACATGGCAAAAGGAAAAGATTACAGCTCTGGCAATATGGAACGTGTTATATTCCCCAGAATTTTACTTATTTTCCCCATTTAATAGTTAATATGTTTCATGGGTTCCAAAGAACTCTCATCGGTTACTGTAAAATTCAAATGATAAAAGTAAGATTATCCTTAGAGCTTTAGGCCTGGCTCACACTTCGATGCGACTTGCGTTGCACAGAATCGCATGACAAGGTAATAACACATTATTTTCAAAGATGCCTGTTCACATCAATGTGACTTTGTGCAATACGATTTTGGAAAAGGTTCTTGTACTACACTGGTAAAATTTACCATGCAATTTGAACCCATAGAATAGGGGTTTCAAACTAAATTTCATTGTGGGCCGCATCAGCATTATGATTGTCCTCAAAAGGGCCGGTTGTATCTGTAAGATTAGATGTCCAGCGCATCCCCTCCCCCTACATTAGATGTCAAGAGCCACCCCACCACAGGAAGTTGAGCCCCCCTACCCTCCCTTACAACACAGTGTACCCCCCTTTCCTTATGCTGCTACTGGGAAGAAGCTGGATGCATTGCTTGAAAGTAGAAAGTAAGGGTCTGGAGGACCACCAGAGAAGGGCTGGAGCTCTCCTGCAGCTGCAGGAGAGGTGCGAGGGCCACATGAAATGGCCTTGAGGGCCGGATTCGGCCCGCGGGCCTTGTGTTTGACACCTGTGACATAGAATATACAAACAACATCCAAAAAGTTGTACTACAAAGTCGTACTGAAACCGGATCAAAATCGCTGTGCAGTAGTGTGAACCTAGCCTTAAAGGAGTTGTAAAGGAAAAAAATGTTTTGCCTAAAATTAATGTCTGCAAGGTAGACAGACAGAATAGTGTAATGATTCTGTTAAAAAACGAGTAAATACCTATTAATTTCCTTCATCTATATCACCTCCGGCATTCTAGTTTCTGTTCTCTCATTCACTTCCTGGTTTGCATCGCTCGTTCATGTAAGAACTACATTTCCTAGTATGCATTGTGGCACGCCCAGTAATTCACACCTCCTTGAAGTCTCTAACACGTAGAGAGCGTCCTGCCGCACAGATGTAGTTCCCAGGAGGGGCGAGCACGTTACTGACCACCGCAGTAAAGCCTCTCTTCACGGTGGTAACAATCAGACAAGCAGGAAGTGAACAGAACAGAGAAGAAATAGAGCAACTTCTGAGCAAAAACCAACAATGAGGAAGTGAAAAGAGGAATGTCTGCAGGTAAAGGATGCTTATTATGAAAAAAAAAAAATCCTTTACAACCCCTTTAAGGTTTTTATTCTGTTTCTCGACCGGTTTCTAAATCTTGATTCCATTTCCTGACCTGCTTACAGAATTGCTGTGAAAAAAAAAAAAAAAAAAAAAGGATTCCTAATTTTTTTTCACCTGCCTTAAAAGACCTGCGGGTTCATTCGATACATGGCACAGAAAGAAACGTGCCGTGTATAATAAAGACGACAAGGCGAGTACATTTTCAAAAACTTTCATGAAAAATTCCCATTAGTACATTCGATGAATTGATAAATTTTGATCGAAAGTACTTGCTTTTAACATTCAATTTTGGAGCAAATGGACTTTCCTGAGCAAAAACAACACACAGAAAATCAATCATTTGAGAAACAATTTCAATCGTGCTCCTTTAGATTTTCTCATCACTGTGGTTGAACATTCTAAAAAAACCTTTCAAATGAACCTTTAACCACTTGAGGACCCGCTCATGTACATATACAACGGTACTTTAAAGATGGATATCTCGGTAACGGCAGCAGCTGCTGCCACAACCAAGATATCCATCTTTTCTTTGAGTGGTCCTGTAAACGATAACGTTGGTCTCCGCAGCAAATTCACCGTGAGATCACAGTTATCGGTGGCGGGAGAGGGCACCCCCCTCCGCCGTTTAACGGAGCCGTCGGCAGCAGCGGAGGCGATTGGGTCCTGTCCCCTGCTCAGCTGGGATACGAGTGAGGGCAAGATGGCCCCCACCCGTCTTCATAGCATAGCAGGGCGGAAGCAACGTCAAAACGTCACTTCCGCCCATGCTTCTTAAAGCAATATTTTCTTGTTGTCATTTTTTCAAATGACAATTTTTTTTTTTTTTTTTGCATTTTAGTCTAAATATGGGATCTGAGGTCTTTTTGAGGACCTGTCATGCTTTTTTCTATTACAAGGGATGTTTACATTCCTTGTAATAGGAATAAAGGTGACCCATTTTTTTTTCTTTTTTTTTTCTGTAAAAATAAAAAACATTTTTTTAAAAAACACCCTGTCCCGATGAGCTCGCGCGCAGAAACGAACGCATACGTGAGTAGCGCCCGCATATGAAAACTATGTTCAAACCACACAAGTGAGGTATCACCGCGATCGTTAGAGCAAGAGCAATAATTATATACCTCCTCTGTAACTCAAAAGATGCAACCTATAGAATTCGCCTATGGAGATTTTTAAGGTTAAAAGTTTGACGCCATTCCACGAGCGGGTGCAATTTTGAAGCGTGACATGTTGGGTATCATTTTACTCGGTGTAACATTAACTTTCACAATATAAAAACAATTGGGCTAACTTTACTGGTGTCTAATTTTTAATTAAAAAAAGTGATTTTTTTTTTACAAAAAAAGTGCGCTTGTAAGACCGCTGCGCAAATACGGTGTGACAAAAAGTATTGCAATGACCGCCATTTTATTCTCTAGGGTGTTAGAAAAAAAATATATATAAAGTTTGGGGGTTTGAACTAATTTTCTAGCAAAAAAAAAAGTTTTAATCTTGTAAACACCAAATCTGAAAAACAGGCAAGGTCCTTAAGTGGTTAATGTACGGCCAGCTTAACCCATAGCAAATGAGAAGCCTCTTTACTAAAGTTAAATCAGTATATATATATATATAAATAAAAAAAAAAAGAGATCATGTCCTCTCAGCAGTAAGGCTTATCAAGTGTTTACAGTGCTGTAAAAAGAATAGCAAGCCATTGCTGGGGGAACAGATAAATAGAAGAGGAAGTGTTTTTTATATCCTCTGTCAGCTGCTTGTCAGCTTAACGGGTTATTAAACTAAAAGTAGGATGATAAAAATGGTGAGCATTTTGTGAAGAATTTCCTGTGGGGGTTAAGCAAGATCCACTAAATAGGAGAAAATTACCTCAGAGTAAGATCTCTTGTCACAAAACAGATGCCATTTTTTTTTATTCTATGTAGACTGATGTCAAAGGCTAGACCTCCAAGTAAAAGCAATTGAAGGATCATCACCTTACAAAATTATCAGTACAAACACTAAACAATAATGGAATTGGGGAAAATGCACCTCAGAGCTGGAATGAATGTGCGCATGTATTAAGTATAACTTTTGCGCAACCCAATCAATAAACGCTTATTGAGAGATTTTTTTACGAAAAATATGTAGACGAATACGTATCGGCCTAAACTGAGGACATATTATATATATATATATATATATATATATATATATATATATTTTATTTTTTATTTTTTTTGGGGGGATATTTATTATAGCAAAAGGTAAAAAATATAATTACAAGCAGCGGAAGGGGACGATCCCCTACTGCCCCTCGCCCAGGCTCTCTCGTCCCCTGGGAGATTCGAGCCACCAGCCACCACATCCGCCGAAGCTTCGACTTTGTTCGGGTCGGGTCATGTCATGTCATGTCATGTCATGACATCACTCCTGGATTACCGACATCCTAAAAGCGCAAATTTAAAAAAAAAAATAGACAGTTTTCAAAAAAGCTGATCTTTAAATACAGAGGAGGGGCTTGTGGTCTCATGCCGTGTACGCACGATCATTTTTCGGCATTAAAAAAACGTTGTTTTTCAAAAACGTCATTTAAAAAGGTTCTGAAAAATATGTAGTTTTTCGGGTTGTAAAAAATTATCGTGTGTGGGCTAAAACGACGTAAAAAAACTGTGCATGCTCAGAAGCAAGTTATGAGACGGGAGCGCTCGTTCTGGTAAAACTAACGTTCATAATGGAGTAAGCACATTCATCACGCTGTAACAGACAGAAAAGCGCGAATCGTATTTTACCAACACGGAATCAGCTAAAGCAGCCCAAAGGTGAATGGAACTTCCCCTTTAGAGTGCCGTTGTACGTGTTGTACGTCACCGTGCATTGCTAGATAATTTTTTTAAAACGATGGTGTGTAGCAACGTCGTTTTAATAATGAAGTTGGGAAAACGTAGGTTTTTTGGACATGCTGAAAAATGCTTGTGTGTACGCGGCATTATAGATCCCAGATCCCACCATAAAGAGTACCTGTCACTTCCTAAAAAAAAAGGACAGTAAAAATAAGAAAAATTTTAATCTACAGAATATTGGCACCCGATATCGGCTAACGGCCTGAAAGGCAGCCGGAAAAAAAAAATCAGTATCGGCCCTGAAATATTTGTCAATCCCTAGTTTTAAATCCTAAAAAATAGAAAACGTGGACGTAATCAAGACCCCTTTCACACTGTGCCGCCCATAGCATCAGCGGTAAAAACGCTGCTATTTTAACAGTCAGATTTGTGGTGCATTTCGGCCGCTTACGGGGTGCTTTTAACCCCACGCTAGCGATCGAGAAAGGGTTAAAACCGCGCTGCCCATGGGGAGTGCATTAGGAGCGGTGAGTTCACTGCTCCTAATGAGCTCCAAAGAAGCTGCTGGCAAGACTTTTTCTGACGCTGTGCCAGCGCACCGCTCCAGTGTGAAAGCTCTTTGGCTTTCACACTGGAGTGAATGGAGCAGCAGTTTAAGGGCAGATTGCAGGCGCTTTTTTAACGCTATAGCGCCTGCAAAACGCCCTTGGTATGAAAGGGGTCCAAATCATGTTTTATTTTATTATGGCAGGCTTTCCTGGTGCAGAACAAAAAATATGACTTATGAAATGCAATGCTAATCTTATTTTCTACAAGTGTTGGTCTTGTAGATTTAGTACATTCAGTTTTATGTTTCTGAATCCTGTCCCATTTTTGAAATCATTAGCTAGATTGGCAAGACCAGACAGGAACATATCCAAATGTGAGGAACCCTCAAAAAATACAAAATTGTATTTCCTCTGCACTACAGTCACCAATATGAATTCCCGTCTCCTGAGAATTGGCTCAGCTTTAAAGTATTCGGCTTTTCATGGATATAATTTATGAACCCTGCAGGCTGCAGCAAAATATGTATATTATGTGCATATATCAGAGTGGTATCTGTATTCTGATCATGATCAGCTACTGGAATCCTTCAGTTTACAACCTAGTTTTATTTTTATGGCATTGTACACTTTGGAAAACTTATGCAATGACAGGATAAGGAATAAGCCACTTACACAGAAAGTATCACTTCCTTAGTAGTTCTTTGTTTGCTTCCCTACACCAAGACACCAGTCACATAAAACGAGAGTATAGAGACGTTCCGAGAAATGCCAAGGACATTTCCTTAACTATTTTTATATTTTCCACTAAAACAGCGATTCCTCTAGGTCTTGTAACTCGCCCTGGAAAAAATAAATAAAAACTTTTGGCCATTACTATAAACTTAATCGTTAAAGCCTGGCTTATTAAAGGAAAATTAACCCACTTCTAATGACAAATCTTCTTCACTTCCCAAAAGAACCTAAACTAGAATTCCTCAGCATGTTATAGTTTAACACAGGGATCCTCAAACTACGGCCCTCCAGCTGTTGTAGATCTACACATCCCATGAGGCATTGTAACACACTGACATTCACAGACATGACTAGGCATGATGGGATTTGTAGTTCCTGAACAACTGGAGGGCTGTAGTTTGAAGACCCATTGCATTAAAGCCATAACAGTAGACAGTACAGTACCCAGTCAGTTTGGGTGGGCAGCACAGTGGCTAAGTTGTTAGCTCGTGCGCATAGCAGCACTAGGGTTCATCAGTTCAAACCCCAACCATGGCACTACCCACACAGGAGTTTTCATGCACTCCCTGTGCCCGAGTAGGTTTCCTCTGAAAATTCTGGTTTCCTCCGACACTCCAAAGACATGCTGGTAGGTTAGTAAGTTAGTAAGCTCCTGTCTAAATTACCCTTAGCATATGTATGAATGCGAGTCAGGGACCTTGCAAACTCCTTGATGGCAGGGACTGAAGTGAATGTACAACATATATGTAAAGCATTGTGAAAATGGACAGCGCTATACAAGTACCTGTAATAGTAATATTTGATTTTATTGATTCACACAATGTAGGGAGAAAAACACTAGTCTCTGTATGCAAGTGTGACTCCATATGACAAGATAAAAAGGAGTGGGGTGGTAATCGGGGGCACTATAACTGGTGTGGAAGTAATTAAAGTGGAGGTTCACCCAAAAAAAAACATTTTTAACATTAGATTGAGGCTATTTAAGGGGAGCATAAACGGGTATTTTTTTTAAAATCAATGCCGTACTTACCGTTTTTGAGATAGATGTTCTCCTGCCGCCACGTTCGGCTACTTTCGGAAAATCGTGACACGCTGTATGCGACGGTCGGAAGACTGTCAATCAAATAGGAACGCCCAGTCCCGCAGCCCATACCCGGAAGCGGTGGGAGATTATCTATCTCGAAAACGGTAAGTACGGCATTGATTTTTAAAAAAATACCCGTTTCTGCTCCCCTTAAATAGCCTCAATCTAATAACAGCTACAACATCACTTAGACACCCACAAATTACTCGATCCGTTTCAATCGGGTTTCCGTCCTGGTCACGGAACAGAAACCGCACTTTTCAAAATAGGAGATGATGCTCTCGAAGCAGCAGACGAAGGAGAATCTTGTCTTCTGGTACTGTTGGACCTAAGCGCAGCATTTGATACTGTAGACCACAAATTATTGCTGACTCGCCTAGCTGAAGTAGCAAGAGTCGGAGACTCTGAGTCACTTTTGACACCCACATGACAATGGATGCACAAATAAGTTCAGTAGTCAGCGGATCCCACCATCTGCTGCGCCTGCTACGTAGACTCATTCCCTTTATCCTGAAAGAAGACACTGCAGTCGAGGTGGGAACAATAATCAACTCCAGACTCGACTATGCAAACGCCCTTTACCTCGGACTCCCAAAGTACCAAATCGCTCGTCTACAAGTCGTTCAAAATACGGCGGCATGACTTGTGACTGGGAAAAAACCCTGGGAATCAATCTCGCCCTCCCTGAGATCCCTTCACTGGTTGCCAGTAAAAGACCGAATTACATTTTGCATATTTAATATGCAAAAAATTAAAATACCACAACCCCCATCGCGTTCTCCGATCCACCAACCAAAAACTACTCCAGATACTCAAGGCCAGATACAAGTCCAAAGAAGAACGAAGATTTGCAGTCCAATGACCTAGGCTGTGGAACGCACTACCAACCAGCATCCGAATGGAGGTGAATCACCAGACCTTCAGGAATCAATTCAAAACCCATCTATTCTGAAGGCAAAAAAAAATAAATACAGTAAGGAATGGATACTAAGCGCCCCGAGGCGATTCAGTTTGCATGTGCTGCGCTATATAAGTTTCTCACTCACTCAATAATAAACAATGGCCACATATGTGTAAAACGTTATTTTACAATGATCATTGTTTACATCCGACATGTGATTGCTGGGATTTGTCACAGTGATCACATGGTACCAGGGCCACACCTAGTGGCCCGCTGCAGTCCCTAGGGTGCGCAACAAGACGCACGAGTGGGAGGACATCATATAGAGGTCCACCTGGAACAAGAGAGCACCTGCCTAGCTGTAATATTATAATAGGCCAGACAGGAAGTGGATAAAGTTGCAATAGATAAACACTGGTTATCCATATTCAACTGGATTGAGCGACTAACATCTTCAAAGTATGGGCATCTTAAAGTCTAGTCAAATACAATCTAATCTAAGAGGGCCCTCATAATAGGCAAGTATAGACCTCTTTATTTTACATGGCAGTTAGTATAGGGCTTAGAATGGGGGTGGGAGCAGGTTTATGCTTAGATAGCATTTGTCTGGACTTTTACTTTAAGAGGCACAAGTATGTCCGAATAAATAAAGAGAGCCAGTATATATTGACATTTCTGCAGTTATTTGCTGATCGCCATCACATTCCTGAGTAGGAGGGACTGCACACAGTCTGATAGAAAAAAAAAAGGCTTCTCCTGCAGTACAAACCAACTAGAGTTCTTAAAAAAACGTATTATGGAATTTTACACACGTTTGTAGTACTGAGTAGCTGCCACTTTGAGAATGATAGAAACATTACGGGAGCTTGGCAATAAGTGCATCATTGTTTCAAGTTGTGCTAAACAATGGGTAAGAAAAACGACTGCTTAAACTTTGCCTGGCTAATCTAAAAATGTATGACTATACAAATGATATGTGAGAGATACAGGACATAACATTCATTAGAATTACATCAGTCATATGAGTAATACATTATTACTTCTGAGTCATGATCATGCTGTGGAAATGTAGATGAAGTAAAACATTTTTTGGTCAGGTTTGATGGAAAACGCAAAATCACGATACACGCGCAGTCAGTTCTTCATCCCGAAGATTTTTGAGATCTGCTTTGCTGGCTTTTCACCACAAATAATGCATGCATGATCCACCGACTTCTTGTAGAAGGCTTTGCATTTCAGCAGTGAAAGTTGTATGTACATGTAGCGCTACCCCCAAAGGAGCCGCTGATTTGTTATTGAGATCGGCATATTGAGTTACCTTGATGTGGCGTATGGGTGCAGTTGGAGAACAAAGCAGTGAGCAAAGGTCCAGACAGTGAATAAAGGGTTTTCCAATGCTTTATTCCAGGCCAAACACGGCCAACATCAACATTAAGTGGGAAGAGCAGGTTGATGAAGAAAAGGGAGAACCTTGCAGTGTCAGGCCCGGATATTAATTGAGCAGTACTTGCTCAATGGAGTACCAAACTGTTATTCGTCGCCACTCTAGTCGGAGTGGGTAAAGTGCCCCCGGACAGACCCCCCTCACAAGCCTGGCAGCTGAAGTGTCACTTAGGATTTTCTGGGAGGAACAGATCTCTCTCACAGACCTGGCTCTAGGGCCTCTGCCACAGGCCAATTACTTTAGGTGAGCTAGATGGATGAATGGAGCAAATCCTTTCAGTAGGTTTTAGCATAGGTCACCGGATGACAGCAAAACGTACCTGCCAACATTCCGGTCACCAAATCCCCGATTGGTTCATTCAAGCCCTGTTGGACAACCTGCCTCCGAATCGAACGGTATATATATATATATATATATATATATATATATATATATATATATATATATATATATATATATATATATATATATATATATATACACACACACACACACACACACACAATGAGAGAGAGAGAGAATAAAAAGATGAAACTAACAATTATTTTTATATGTGTTTCCCCGAAAATAAGACCGGGTCTTATATTAATTTTAGTCTCAAAAAACACACTAGGGCTTATTTTCAGGGTAGGGCTTATTTATTTACGGGAAATAAAATGATGATCTAAAAGTGGTTGTAACCCTAAAAGAAAAAAAATTATATATCCTGTTCTTTTAAAGCACAGTGCTTGTGCTTGATGCTGTGTCATTTACCCCTAAATCAATAAAATATTCCTGTGTCCCCTGTCTTCTCTCCGTCTCCCCCAGTCAGGTCAGTATTTTGACATCATTTAAAAAAAAAACATCTTGCTTAAAATGATGTAATCAGTTTTAATAAAAAGATTATACTGGTATAAGTGTATATACTGGCAGTTTTATTAGAAATACGGTACCTTTCTAACAGATCCCCTGGGCCCGCACGTGATCTGCTCTTCTCCGAGATCCCTGCTGACGTCAACCCGCTCCGAGCTCTGAGAAGGGATGGGCCCCAGACGTCAGCCAGATGGAGGGAAGAGCCAAGATCTCCGTCAGCCCGCTCTGAGCTCTGAATAGGGAGGGGCCGCAGACGTCGCCGGGAGGAGGAAAGATCCTGCTTACGTCAGCCCGCTCCGAGCTCTGAAGAGCAAAAGGCTGCAGATGTCAGCCGGGAGGAGAGAAAGAAACCTCCGGCAGAGCGGTGGCTGTAAATACCGTATGGAAATTTTAAATACAGTTACAAACGGAGACGCACACTTATACCAGTTTAACCATTTTTTTAATGAACGTTACTAGGGCTTATTATCGGTGTAGGGCTTATATTGCAGCCCACCCCGATAATCCAGGTAGGGCTTATTTTCGGGGTAGGGTGTATTTTCCAATCATTTGAAGGCATCGAAGGCATCTACATAACTTGTAGTCTAAAGCCCACATACACATGATCGGACTTCCATCGGACAAATCCGTGGATTTTTGTCCAAAGGACGTTGGCCGTGAACTTGTTCTGCATACAGACGGCAGAACTTTTTCAGCCAACATTCGCAAAAATACGTGTTTTTTCTGCTCTTTAGCATCACCCTTTGGGCAACTTCTGCTAATGTTGTCTGATGGTTAGCATTGGTTCAGAGCATGCGTGTTTGTACTTTGGATTTTAGTCCAATGGATTTGTGTACACACAATCGGATAATCCGACGGAAAACATTTGTTGTCAGACAAGTTGAGAGCATAACCATCCAACATTTGTTGTCGGAAATTCCGACAACAAATTGTCCGATGAAGCATACAGAAGGACAGATTATCCGACAAAACACGTCCATCACACAATTGTTGGAATATTCGATCATGTGTACGGGCCTTTAGACTCTGATTCTGTGTCTTGTAATGTACTCTGAAAGAGGATTTTACATGCAAGTAAAAAAATAATAATAATTCTTTCAAGTACCCTACCGCGAACGCTGAGCGTCAAAAGTATGAAGAAAAAACAGTGAGGACCATTACGGTCCACATTAGAAGCGCTTGTATTGAGGGCATTAAAGTTTTGATAGAAGATCGACTCTCTGGACACATGAGATACTGAACTTACAAAGATACTGTAGCTAAAAAGAAGTTGTTAGTTCAAGCATAGTATACATTAAAATGGATAAAAGGATCAGATCAGGAGCTTGCAGAGGGCATTCAAAAAACTAAAAAATAAATTGTATTTACAAGAGGAACAAGGAAATGACATACGTTTGCTACAAAAGAAAAAAAAGCAAAAGCTATGATCTCACCACTTGTGAGAACGGAGCTGTTTAATCAGCTGTGAACTGGCAATATGAAGAGTTTCACCCTGCAGGTTCTCTGAAATTCAGTATATGTGCAGGAAAACGGACGTTACTTACCGGTAACGGTGTTTCTATGAACCTTCCAGGACGGCACCCGAGATGATGGCTCCTCCCCACAGGAAACACAATCACTTAACAATTTAAAAGTCCCCACCCTTCCCCTTGATCCTCAGTATGAATTAGAGTAGTCCTGAACTGGTTCACAAGGGACATTGTTCCGTATAGGTACTTACCACCTAGCGTTTAGCTTATCTTTTCCCTCCACATAGGGCGGGAAGTAGGCCTGCCGTCCTGGAAGGTTCATAGAAACACCGTTACCGGTAAGTAACGTCCGTTTTCTCTCATCACCTTCCAGGACGGCACCCGAGAGGATAGACGAGTAACCAACAGGCCTACTTTAGGGTGGGACCCTTGCCTGCAAGGTCTTTTGCTAGATGAAGGAATCTAATTTTATTTCACCACTTCCACTTCCTAGTGTGTGATGAGGGTATCCTAGCTGGATCATGAAAATGACCTGCAGGTCTGCTCCACCTATGCTCCTGTCTCCTCTTTGGATGCAGAGTCTAGGTGGCACGTGCTCTTAAAGAAAAAAATTCTGAGAGCTTGAGTATTCTTTAGGATAGAAAGGTTGGCTGCGCCAATATTCTAGCCATCGTGGTTGATAGTGTCTGCAAAGCTGCATAAGACCATCCAAAGTTTAGTCAGAGATTTGTTCTGTGAAACAAAGACCTACTTTGACCAACCCAGAAAAAAACAACATGTGGTTTTAAGCCACTAGTCTGTACAGGAGAATGGTTTAGAAAGAAACAGGGTCTCCCGACGTACACTCCTTGTGGGTCCCCCTTTTTTGTTTGCCATAGTCCTGGTGAAACAGGGAAATAAACCCACTCAAGGATACTAGATTAAGGGAAGTCTATTCCCTTCACTCAAATGACTGGACAGGTATGTGACCAAGCAGGGCGTTTGGTGTGCTCCTGCACTCCCTTTAGTCCACCTGTCCACCTCCATTCATTGGAATGCATGTGACTTTATAGCGAGGACACTTATTGGTCAGTGTCTGGACCACAGGATGCCTTGGCGTGGCTCGTTCGTGCGTCCACCAATACGTGTGGACAAACTCCTGTCTCCAACGTACACTGCTAGACCGGACAAAAACAGCTGCTCTGCAAGCCGGTTGACAAGCAGGTCCCATCCTGGTCATTCCCCATTTCTGGGTTCCTTCCCATCTGAATACCGACATGTCAGATGTGAGATTGTTCTATATACCCTAGGCTCCTTATAACCCTGCGAGTCGATCATTAAACTACGCAGAAATGAGCCTGTTACGAAATTGCGAGTAACCACTGCATTCATTGGTATATAACAGAAAAGAACAAAGGTGTCGGGGAAAGAAAACTTTTCACCGCCCCCCGCGTATAATATGCAGATACATTTTACCCTATAATCTCAGGGTAAACCCATGAGTGCCACACGCCAACAGAATACAGTATTCTGTAAAAATCCCGTGTTTGAGGTCATGATCCACTCCACGCACCAAGGAGTGTTAAGTTAAGCAGATCCCTACCACAAGGGACCAATGCCATAGTAGGAGTAAAAGATGAATATTGGTTATTCATATCCAGTTCGTCCAAGGGGGTGACATGAAGGACATACACTGAGCTATAAAGCTCGGATCGGATCGGGAGAACCAGTCAGAAAGAATCCTGATGCTGAATTTTTTAGGCAAACAGCCCCTAACAGCGTAACCCCTTTCCTACTAAAAAGAACCTACTAGGTGATTTTATGACCTCCTTCCAGTGTCCTATAACCCTACTGGGTTCAGGTCTAGGGAATGTCTCTGGCATGCCTAGAAGTAAAGGCCCGCAATCAGAAATCCTGTTCCTTCCATGTGAATGGAAAATAAGGTCTGAAATAAAGTGACCGAAATGAAGTGACCAAAATGTCCCAGATATACAGGTCCTAGATCTTGTATCTCCGAAGGACAGCAAGCTCAGACTTAATATGGAAAGACAGATAAACACCCCCAGCCTCCACTGCTGTGTTTTCTGATATACAGACACCTGTAGAATAGAGAAGACACAACCAACCTTAGGTGTGTATTTCTCATATGTAGTAAGATACCATATAACCCAAGCCCAGAGAAAGGACAGAAGCTCCAAGTGTGAGCTTCTGATGCTTAATAGGTTTATAGGTCCTGTATCCAACAGAGAGGCCACTAGCCAATCTGGAGTTTTTTTTTTTTTTTTTTTTTTTTTTTCTGAGTAATAAACAACGCAGAGGACACAGACACCTTCTACTGCTGTGTTTTATTTATGTGCAGCGACCCAAGGTAATAGATTCAGGACAGGAGGACAAGAACCACTATAGTGTTGTCTATTCCTGACTGACCGCAGTACGGTCTTCCAATCAACAGAAAATAATACTAGCACCTATAGTATATCTCTGATGATCATAGAAAAAAACAAACAGTCGCATGGCCAGTATGACCAAAAGGACATATGCGGCCTCAACCGTGTATTGCTGGTGTTATACTCCCTGCAGTCATAACTAGCAGAGAGTGGTATTAGCATACTTCAGATAAACAATAGGGTATAGGACAAGGGACCGAAAATGTTACAGACAGTAACATTGTGTATTCCAACACCCACAGTCATATACCTGATAGAAACGTCACTAGCAAGAACACTCAATGCTGTGCGTTTCTGGATAGTAACAGTATACCGTCATGAACCCACAATACCAGTTGTGCATTATTTTGATTAGAAAAAAAAAACTTGGAAAGTTTATATGACCAACAGCATGTTGTCAGCAACCCAATGTGTTACTTAATGCAACCTTGTCGGGTCATCTAATCAACAGAAATGTCACTAGCAAAAAAGGACCCTTAAAGCAGTGCATATCTGAATTTATAAATATCCTTAACAATAATACAATGCTATGCGTTTCTAATCAGCAAAATTGCATAGTCATATAACCAGCAGAAGTGTCGCTATCAGTAACTCAGCATCATGCGTTTCTGATAAGTAATAGTGTACCAACATGTAACCTCCAGAAATTTTTACCAACAGTAACTCAGTGTGGTATGTTTCTGAATAACCCTAGTGTGCGGTTTATATAATAGAGGTGTCACCGACAAATCAATGTCATGCTTCTCTGATAAGCAATAATATACATTCCTGTATCCGACAGAAATTACACCGACAGTAACTCAATGTGGTATATTTCTGAATAACCCTAGTGTGCGGTTTATATAATAGAGGTGTCACCGACAAATCAATGTCATGCTTCTCTGATAAGCAATAATATACATGCATGTATCCGACAGAAATTACACCGACAGTAACTCAATGTGGTATGTTTCTGAATAACAATAGTGTGCGAATATAGCATAGAGGCGTCACCACCATTCAGTGTTATGCGTTTGATAAGGAACAGAGTACCGTTATCTAATCAATTTTAGGCATTTCTGGTGAGTCATAGGATATCCCTTGATCATCAGTCTACATATATACACACACAAATATATATATATATATATATATATATACATACACACACACACACACACACACATATATCTCAGAAATGACCCAAGATAAACCCATGTTGTGCATTTCTGATGTGCGGACAGACCAACGCTCTATCCTAGCATAACCTGAGTTTCAGATATTGATCCTTCATCCCAGTGAAGGAACATGGTAGTTCCAAATACTGGAAATCCGAGGTGTGTGACTATACCACAATAGTGGTAGCTGCTATTGCAAAGGTCTGAGTAGGTGTAGCTGGTCCACACACAGGTGGGAGCTAGTCCAAGCCTTTAAGGTCTTAACGAGCACAGACTCAGAAATCAATTAGGTCTCTCATGAAGAGGTGACCATAGTCTCAGGCTGGAGGCAATCAGACACCTGTATGGCTGATTTTCATAGTTTTAACACAGGGGTTTGTACCAGAGAAACTCCCAATTAAGGGTTGCAGGCTAGCATTTTATGCTTCTCACACCACCTAAATGGTTTGTTGCCTGAGCCACAAGAGGTTTAGATTAACTCTAACACACTGACAGATATACCAGCAGTGTAAGGAGGAAGTGATCGGTTGGAACTTGGGAGATATTGTAACCAATAAACAACCCCCACAAGGGTAATAAACCCACTAGTATGCCCCCTGTTGGGCCTATCCTAAGAGTTTAGGAGGTCAGTTTTTTGGCTAAAAAACCTAACTGCACCCTTGTGATCTGCCTGTCAGATTCATGGCAGGCTGGCCCTAACTGGATTGAGCCTTGCTCAGCCCCCTTTTATGAGATTATTCTAGGGATTTTATAATCTCCTCAGAGGCCTGTATTTGCCTGCAGGAGTCCAACCAGACCCTCTAGGGTGAATGGCTCCTGTTTAGCTTGG
Source organism: Rana temporaria (assembly GCF_905171775.1). Lineage (NCBI taxonomy): Eukaryota > Metazoa > Chordata > Amphibia > Anura > Ranidae > Rana > Rana temporaria. The sequence continues at coordinate 266,723,993 of NC_053493.1, read as the reverse complement.
CTTACCATATCCTCCCTGTCCTCCTTAAGCTTCCTCTACCTGGACTAGAGGGAATGACTGTGAGGGCGGGGGAAGGGCACTAGGTTCCGTTCGGACGAGGCCTTCTTGGGAGGATATGTCTTCTCTAGGGATAAGCTCCTCTATGTCAGACCTTAAGTTACGGACTGCCTGGCGGCTTCATGGAAAGTCTTTCCTTTCTCTGCCAGTTATGAGGAGCTATGCCCTGTAGCGGTAGGAGACTGTTTATTTGGGGTCTCCTGGGATCCGCTGGGGGGTTTTTGCAAGACAAGAGATATACATATATGCATAATATTACTTTGTCCTCCCCCAGGACTGCAGGTTTGTACTGGGGAGGTGAAAGGGTGAGAAGTAAAAACCAGTCCTGTGCTGGCTGGCTGGCCCCAGAGACTCAGACCCTGAAGACCAGGACTCTCACTCCCTTTCCTCCTCCCTTTCCAAGGGGGAATGTACTCACTGCGCCCCGACCTGGATCTGCCTGCAGTCACATTTGCCTTCATCTCCTCCTGTCCATGAGGAGGTTTGGCTGGGTCCCCGGCTGTCGGTACCTCTTGTAAGGGCTATCCGCAAGCCGACCCTTCCACCGCCATGCTTCTCTCCGGCGTCCCTTCCGGGTTGCGCTGTGAGGCAAAAGCCCACCTTCACTCAGAGAGGCTTGGAGCGCCATGTTTCCAAAAGTAGGAAGCAGTACCCGGGAAGAGAGAGCTCTTCAAATGGCGGCGTTTCTTCTGCACCCTAGCGATGGCAAGCCTCCCCGCAGCTCAGAGCGCTGGTGCACGCCTGGGGCGACCTGTGAGTTAGACCCGAAGGCCTACAGGTTAGTTCAGCCCTCCCCGGCCTCCCTAAGACCTGTCTCAACAGGGGTACCTTCGACCCTCCCCGGTCTCTAGGTTTTCAAACAAAACAAACGTGACGATGTGTTCGGAGAAACACAATCAATACTGAGGATCAAGGGGAAGGGTGGGGACTTTTAAATTGTTAAGTGATTGTGTTTCCTGTGGGGAGGAGCCATCATCTCGGGTGCCGTCCTGGAAGGTGATGAGAGAAATGCCTGTATTGCTTTTTTGGCCAGAGTAAAACTTGTTTTGAAAGTTGAACTCAAGGAGTGGATTCAGGGAAAGGATGAAGAGTGCCTTAACACAGTTCCAAACTATAATCCCTTTCACACAGGACCTGAATACACAATGATTTTCTTAAATAGTCTGCGACTGTACAACCTGTACTTGGGTCTTTGCAGTGTATCCAAATGCCAGCATCTTCTCCATGACTGCTAAATATTTCCATCAGATTCATATACAGAGGCATTCCATAAAAGAGAAAAATAAATAAATTTCGACTGCAACTGAGGTTTTGTCATTTCCAAACCTGCATTGGAAAAATAACCATTTAATTGCTCTGTTTACAAACTGTATCTCTTGGCATCTTCAGACACGGAGCCGTGGCTCAGCCCATCCCTCTCTCTACTTATTGGCTCACTGAATTTGATTGAATGCAGCAGGAGCCAATGGCGCCCACTGTGTGACTGAGCCAATCAGGAGGGAGAGTCCCAGACAGCCAAGTCTCTCCTGTAACATTGCCGGATCGAGATGGGGCTCAGGTAAGTATTACAAGGGCTGCTGCACACAGAAGATATATTTATCTCAATGCATAAATGCATAGAATGCATTAAGATAAAAAACACCTTCTGACTTTAGAACCCCTTTAACATAAAAAAAAAACAAAAAAAACACAAAACATCTTTTTCTCCACTGATACTGTAAACATACACAGGTAATGAAAAATTAAACAAAAAATAAATCGATGAATTATAGAGATTGTAATTCTAATATATATATATATATATATATATATATATATATATATATATATATATATATATATATATATATATATATATATATATACATATACACACACACACACACACACATACATACACACACACATACACACATATACACACACACACAATTTATATATATACATATACACACACATATTTATATATATATATATATATATATATATATATATATATATACACACACACACACACTGAATATGTGAATCAAAAGGATTTTTTTTTTATTTCATACATAAAGCAAGTTAGGCCTCATGTACACTGCTGCTTATAAACAAACGTTTAGGAGTAGTTGGGTGTTTTTTTTTAGCTGCCCATGAACCCTCCTCTGTTATCTCATCAGTACATGTCCACAGGATCGTTTATAGTAATTTCTATAGTCATTTCTAGGCAGTTGAGTTTAGAAGCTTTTTTTGGAAAGCAAAACGCCTGTAACAGCTTGTAAACGTTACGTTTACAGGCGTTCAATTTTTGACCATTTGGCATGTCATTGTTTTTTTAGGGGGGGGCGGGTACCTGGTTTTGACAAATACCCAGTTCCCACTTCCTCTCCTGGCACCGCAAAGCGGACGTTCACCTCTCCCCCTCCCTGCAATCTTCTGGGACACGTCACAGGTCCCAGAAGATTGCCATTCAAGATAGCGCAGCCTGGCTCAAGCATGCGCCTGGCTGTGAAGCCGCAAGCTGTCCAAAACCGGGTGCCCACACGTGTAATGCTGGTGCTGTGGAGAGGAGCGAGGCTTCGGCAGGCCGCTTTGCCGGACTGTAGGACAGGTGAGTGCCTGTTTATTAAAAGTCACCAGCTACACTTTTTGTAGCTGCTGACTTTTAAATGGGTGGAACTCTGCTCCTTAGCCATATATAAAATACACAATATAGAGGAATATATACACAATACAGAGGAAGAAAGGGGAATCTCAGTTATGCAAGCATCGTCTGTGCAAGGTGCCAGAATAAAAAGGAAAGACTTGCACATGACCAAACTACAAATTCACATCCAGGCAGTGGAAATCATTAGCTGTATGTTTCTCCAAGACTCCAGCAGAGATGAGAATTAGGGAAATGAATCATTTGCTTTGCTGATACACAGAGAGAATATTTTTTTGCAAACACATGAAGCTGTTTTTACAATACAATAGGGACTATTTTGTAAATACCAAAAAGCAAATGTAAAATCGTAAAATCACAAAATCTTGTCTTTAAAATTGCATCCCACCATTGCAACATCACTCTATATAAACACCTAGCCTTTGATCTGGGGCTTCGCAATTCACTCTCTAAAACGGCATGCAAATTGGCAAAACTAGGCATGACTTCATATTCTCAAAAATATTGGTATTCTCACAAAACAGTTCTGATTATTAAAAAATAAATAAAAAGCAAAGCCAATATGTTAAATATATATATAATATATTATTTTATATACACACACAAATTTTTTTCTTTCTTCAAATCAGATGTTTGATTTTGTTTTTACCTTTCCGCTTGCTTTATCTACATTTAAAAGAAACTCTCATAGGATTTATGCTAGCAACTATTTAGATGACCGTATCTGTTTGCAGATGCTAGTGAACTGCTAGTCAACTTATGACTATAAGGCCACGTACACACGACCGGTCCAAACCGATGAAAACGGACTGAAGTTCAGTTTCATCGGTCCAAACCGACCGTGTGTACGGCCCATGGGTCTGTTGTCCTTCGGACAAAAATTAGAGAACTTGTTTTAAAATCGAACCGAGGGACGGCTGACCATCGGTCAAAACCGATGGTTAGTACACAAAAGCATCGGTTCAAAACCCGCGCATGCTCAGAATCAAGTCAACGCATGCTTGGAAGTATTGAACTTTGTTTTTTTCAGCACGTCGTATGTTTTACGTCACCGCGTTCTAACCCGATCGGTTTTTAAAACTGACCATCAGTCTGCTTCAGCAGTGAACCGATGAAAACGGTCCGTCGGACCATTCTCATCAGATGGACCGGTCGTGTGTACGCGGCCTTAGACAATGTGCCCTTTCCAGTGCTAGCAATATAGTACCTTGCAGATTCTCACCGACCTCTTTGCAACCACTTTAAAGTTTCAACATATATGCCAGTAATATTACTGTTGCTTATTTGCCATTAGATAAATCTTGAATTTCTATAATGAATGCAGAGGTTAGCTCATGACATGTTGCTAAACACAGAACATACTTCAAGCAAGACACCCACTTGCAGGACCTGGATTACCTGCTGGTGGCACTGTGCTTCCTGGAGAGGAAGGTTGTAATTTCGGTGTCCACCAGCAGGTGTCTCCCAGTAAGACCCCAGTAATCAGCTTCCACCTGATGATGGCTGCTGGGAGGGTATTTAGGTCCTCCCCTACTAATTGCTTTTCGCTCCAGTGTTTTTCTGCTACCAGATCCTGTTTGCCATACTGTATATTTTGATCTTGCTCCTGCCATAAATCTTGTACCCTTCTGTCTCCTTCCTGCTCCCCTGTATCTATCCCAGTCCTGGTTCTCTCTTCCCAATCTGTTCCCTGCATCATCAGCTTAACCTGTTCATCCATGTTCCCCATTTTTGTATATAATGATTTGTTAGTTAGGTTTCTATTTGTTAGTTATTAGTCAGGTATTCAGTCACTGAGTTTTTGGTTCGCTTATATTCTCATGTTGGCTGTGTGGGGGTATTTGGAAGGATTTTGTTTCACTGTAAATATCTCTCACTTAAAGGGGTTGTAAAAGTTTGTCTTTTATTTTCTAAATAGGTTCCTTTAAGCTAGTGCATTGTTGGTTCACTTACCTTTTCCTTCGATTTCCCTTATAAATGTTTTTTTTTTCTTTGTCTGAATTTTTCACTTCCTGTTTCTCCTCAGTAAGCTTTCCACAGAGCGTCATTTAGAACAGCTTACTGAACACCTTACAGAGGAGGAACAGGAAGTGAGAAATTCAGACAAAGAAAACAAAAGAAGAAAAAAAAATTTAGAAGGGAAAATCGAAGGAAAAAGGTAAGTGAACCAACAATGCATTAGCTTAAGAGTCGGTTCACACTAGGGCGACACGACTTTCAGAGGCGACTCCGACACTATTTGAGCATGAACCACAGGGCGATCTGGGGCGATTTACAACACAACTTGAAGTCGTCTCCAGGACAGGAGACTTTCCAGTGGCCAATAAAACAACAATCAGCTCTGGGAGAGGGAGGGGGGCAGGAGAGGTTTGCCTGAGAAATGTATGTTATCTTCTTGGAAAGTAGCTTCAGTTAAGACAGTGATCTGACTTCTGAGGCGACTTCCATTGAAATCAATGGGTACAAATCGCCTACAAGTCGGATTGAAGTAGTACAGGAACCTTTTCTGAAGTCGGATCGCCTTGAGTCGTGTGTATTAACACCGCTCCCATTCACTTCCATTGTTTTTCTCTACAGCGCGACTTGGGACGACTTGAGGCGACATGAAGTCGGATCGCAAGTCGCCCCAGTGTGAACCGGCTCTAAAGGAACCAATTTAGAAAATAAAAAACAAACCTTTACAACCCCTTTAGCATACACAGTTTGGTTCCAGTTTCCCGAGTGTGGCCTCCTAGATCTGGCCATCCCTGCTGCTAATTCCTGACACACTGGTTTTTCATGAATTCAGCCATAAGAGTGTCAGTGGTTACTGAAGAGTGCAAATGGAGATCAGTTATCTCTACCATTATACATACGCAGAGCATATCTTAGACTTAGATGTAATAAACAGACACGAGGCAGGTATTTTAAGCAGTACATAACAAAATGCTTGACCACCCATATACTTTAACTGTTGGTTTTCTTTCAAAATGCCTCTTCCAATATACATGTAGTTCCAACCAACCACCTGGGCAACAGCTGTAATGTGTGATGCCAGATGCTGCAGGCCCAACAAGTTTCATTGCTCCCCCAGAAGAAAAGCATTTAAAGCGTTTGTTACCCCAACATTTCATATTCCCGATATGTGCCTGCTGTACCATGCAATTGTATGAGAAAGTATCCTTTATTTTGTATTGCTTGCTTTGCGTGAAATCCCTGGTCTTCCTGTCAGTCCCTCTGACAGGCTTTCCTATTAAAAACTGACCACATTAAGCAGGAGAGCACACCACGGTCAGCTCTCTAGCTATACTGGGAATTCAGCCTGCTCACCTCCAATGATCAGACTTGTCCTGACACACCCCTCCTGCACAGCCAGCCATTCACTGGGAAACTCAGTATACTGCTTGTTCTCCTCCCCACAGCTCTTATGCAGCTGAGAACAGAGGAAATGTGATCATTTATGAAAAAGGTATTTATGTTTTTCTATATATAGCTATATAAAAATGTTTTGCCTTTCATCTCCATTTTAAACTGAAATTTAAGGTTGTTTTACAAGGTGATAGGTTATGGTCACTACGATCAGAGGCGCGAGCGGGGGGTGCGCGCACGCGCCCCTAGTGGCTGATTCGCGAGGTGACGTAGATCTACGTGACCTCGCGCAGGGGAGCCGGCGGCTGGTCGGCAAGTAGTTAAAGGGGAAGGAATTCAAGCCCGACACTAACCATTTTTTAAAAAGGTTTCCTCCCCCCCCTCCTCCTACCTACCCTGCCTACCCCTATGTAAAAAAAGATCTGCATAGTTACCTTTTTCAGTCTGGTCTGGTAATGTGATCCTGCAGCTCTGGCTCTCCTGGAGCAGTAACATCACCCTATTTGTATGGCATTTTTATTTATTTTTTACTAGTAATGGCGCCATCATCGATTTTTAGCGGGACTGCAATCTCACACTTTTGGCACTTTTTGGGGGACCGTTTGACATTATTACAATGATCAGTGCTAAAAATATGCACAGTTCCTCTGACGCTGGAAGGAGTTACCATTAGGGGCAATCTACGGGGTTAAATGTTTCCCTAGGGAATGCTTGCTTACTGTGTGGGGGTTGCTCTGACTGGGTGAAGACCGATCTGTGTTCCTGCTTAGCAGAAACACAAATTTTCCATCTTCTCCCCTGTCAAAATGGAGATCTGCCTTGTTTACGTAGGTAGAATGCTGCTCTGCCTCTCGGAAATGATCGCAGGTGGCCAGCTGACATCGGGTCAGACCCGCCGATAGGCTCCCCCGCCAATCAGCACACAATCACGCCTCCGGCAGCACTCACGCACCCCCCTATTGCACGAAATGACGTACAGGTAGAGCAGACTTGCTGCAGTACATGTACGTTAGGCGGTCGGCAAGTGGTTAAAGCCTCACGTCAGAGCCTGCACCAAAGGAGAACAGTGAGCGGTACAGTAGTGACACCACCGGACTCGTCTCCAAATCTCTGACTAGCAATCAGAAGAAGCGGTCTTTTTTTCAAACAGCAGATATACAGCTATGATGTTGTAGGCACAGCAGAGCCTTGGCACCCTTACATACCAGGAAGTGTACTGCCATTTTTCAGCAAGAAATTAACAAAAGAGTTATTAGGCCGGGTTCACACTGGTACGGCACGACAGTCATACAACTTTCATCCTACTTTGCTCTGCGACATCGGTCCTACATTGGTCCGACATCCATCCGACTTTCATGAACAGGATACTACTTTGATCCGACTTTGTGATAGTCTGACTTGTTCTTTGACCAATCAAAACAATCCCAGAGTGAGATAAATTCCTTTTACTGCTGCTGTAATCACCATGTTGGATGCCACAAGTTGGATGGTTAGGACAAGGATCCTACTTTGATCCCACTTAATGATAATGATATTCAATGGGCTGAAGTAGGATCAAAGTCGGACCAAAGTAGTGCAGGAACTTTTTTCAAAGTCGGACTTGTGTCAGACCAGTTAAGACGGCTCTCATAGGGAAACATTGATTTTCATACGTCATGCAACATTAGCTCCTAATGTCGGAGCGTTTGTCGTATCAGTGTGAACCCGGCCTGAGACCCACCTAAAACATGGGTCTAAGGATCTGGTGAGTTATAGCTTGATAGGGGGTCCTGGTGTGGACACACGGAAGAGCAATGGGTTTAAGGCAGCAAATCCTATTTGCATGAAGAGTGAGAAGCACGTTCAAGGGGAATCGAAAATACACAGCTTTTGGCACATTGATGGACTTTTGGGTTTATGCACTTTAATAGTGGTGATATTATATGACTTATTTATTATGTTTTCCCACAGTCTGATGAATGGTTGGATTTTTAATGCACTTTAATAGTGGGGACACTAGTGTTCATTTAGTGTAGGATTCCATATTGTGTTTAATCTAATGTTTGGGAACAACAACAACAACAACTAGCGCTCATCCATTTTTGTTTATTATGTTAATATGGGCAAAGGGTTGTGTGTGTGTTTTTTTTTTGTAGTTTTGAATATAGCAGAGAAGGATTAAAACCCCAGTTAGATTTTTATTGCAGCCCGTTTTGCCCACGGGGAGGATTCCACTTATTTCTCCTGGTGACTGTTGTCTCTGGTACAGAAAGTGACGGAGAAGCCACAATTTTAGTGTTGTCAGAGTACAGGAGGTAAGCAGAAATCTTCCAGTGGGGATACATATTCTGGTGACAACTGCTTAAAACCTGGTACACACGATCAGATTGTTGGCCATGTGGGCATCTTATTTTTGTCATCAGGGCGTGTGCCTGGATCTTTTCTTGCATAATAACAGCACAAAATTGTCGGCCAACAAACGTGAACGTAGTGACATAGCATGAGCAATTTCAGCTCTTGAGCGCCACCCTTTGGGCCCCTTCTGCCAATTTCATGTTTGACGAGCATTGATTCCGAGCATGCAAGTTTGTACTTTCAACCTGTGTGACGAACTTGTGTACCGACCATCAGAAAATCTGACAACAGACCGTTGTCTGCAGAAAATTTACTAGCATGTCATCCAACGTTTTTTGGCAGAAACTTGGACAACTATTGTCTGATAGAGAGTACCAACAGTCAGATTTTAGGCCAACAGTCAATCCTCTGCCAACAATCTGATCATGTGTACAAGATTGTGGCGATTTTACACGTAAAGTAAAATAAGAAAAAAAATATGATCTGGTAAATTTAGACAGACAAAAAAAAAAAAAAAAATGTAGAATGCACTTGAACAGCTTCCGAAAAATCACAAGATTGTTAAATAAGCCAAACAAACATCGACCAAGAACAAACAGGGACATTCATCATTGTGCATTTGTGTGAAATCAGTCTTCATCACACGATCAAGACAGACAAGAACACTAAGGACACCAGTTAAAATACATCATCCTAAAAACTGAGCAATTATTGTATTTACCCAATATCCCTGGTGATAAAGATAAACCCAGACACATTTGACAGTTCCTTTAACTGCCATATATGATCAAATTACATGGAGTTTTCAAGTCATATCCGGTACAATGCCACAAAACTACACACTGCGTAGGAATGCGAAATGTGCCCAAGTGACGCAAATTGAAAAAAAAAATTCAAGCCGCTGCTTCAAATTCATCTTTGCACTCCATACTGTATAACTTTAGACTGAAACACAAATAGGATTAATCTCTAGCAGATGGGGTCCATTCAAAAATATGCACCTTTATTTTGTCATGTCACAGGAAGATTCTTGGCCATAAAGTTATGTAATATTTTTCAGTTAAAAATAGATTTTTTTTGCCCATTCATACTTACCTAGGTGGATGCAGCAACGATCCGATGATACATCTGTCCCCTGCACTGATATTCGAGCGATCAAACACCGCCGATGGCTCGGTTCTCACAGATCCCCCAGCGGAAAGCTGCTGCCTGTCAATCAGCAGCTCTCCTCTCTGCTCCTCCATGCTCATTGCAGCGCTAAGCTGTGGAGGGGTGGGGAGCGACCATCTCAGGCTTTCGGCGGCTCGCTGAGAGGTTGAGACTGGCATCAGTCGAGGCACCTGGCGGATTCCAGGCTTTATTGTCGTGATGAGGTGCCTGAACTGATTCCTGTGATGGCAGCAAAGAGCAGACTTCAGACCGCTCTCTTCTGAAAGCGGGTCACAGGAGTGCAAAACTAATTGCACTCCTGTGACCCATAGGAGAAGCCCTTGCCAAACGAGCTCAGGCTGGACGTCTCCTTTAAATCCAACTTTGTGGTCATCTGCTGAAATACAGTTGTTGATCAAGTAGAGATGCTTGTTTTTCATAAAGCCCACAGAAAGTATTGGTTTATAATGCAGAAATGGTACTGAGTGGAGACCGGATCCCCCTAGGGAATAACGGCAAGACCAACACACTCGTCATTTCCCTTTTTCTCTGCATGCACAAGAGGATAAAAACCCTGTGCCAAAAACGTATGGGCTGGCAAGAAAAAAAAATGTCTGCTGAAGGGCACTCTGATTATGAACTACGCTTATCACGGACATTGTCTCGTCCTCGGACGAGAGGATGTCCGTGATAGGCGGAACACTGAACACAGGCTCTTCTGGGAAACTGAGTGTTCCACCTATCACGGAACATCACGAGGAAGAGGCGTGGCTTTTAAAAAATGGACGCCCGCGGTCTGCATCCGGCATATAAGACAACCCTCAATTTTTGAGCCATATTTTTAAGTGTAAAAGGTAGTCTCATACGCCAGCAAATACGGTACTCAAATTCTTCACCCCTCTTTCTTCTGGGGTCGTGGACTCCGGCTTTGTGACTGTCCGGAGTCACAGGACGTCACGCATGTGCTCGGGAGCTGGCGGTCATGGCATGGGCCCTGTAGAAATGGAACGATCCTGCCCTTGACGTCGGCGCAAGAGTATATGGTAAATATCTCCTTAACCATGCAGGTTTAGGAGATATTGCCAGTACCTACAGGTAAGCCTTATTATAGTCCTGTATTTCCTGTAGGGAACAGTGGTATGTAAGGGTTTACAACCTCTTTAAAGCATACCTTGCATTTCAGATCGATCAGGGTAGTGCCTGTTCGCACCAGGTTCCTCACCATTAGTGAAGTGAATGGGACTGTCGGTGAGTCAACAGTGGGTCAGAGGAGCAGCCACCACAGGGCAGATATAGGAACATAGGGGCTCCAGACTGAGTGCAGTATAAATCATATATTTAATTTAAAAAAGTAGTAACTCACAGGTTAAAAATTAGATGAGTTCAGTATGTGGTGAAAATCGCCAGTCCTGGTGTCTCAAACGTCCTGTTTTCCCTTCGCCGCCTAGGGCACTGGTGTGAACTTGCAGGGATCCAGAGAAGGCTGGGAACCAGGAAGCAGGAAACAGAAAGCAGCTGGTCTCGGGTGGGACAAGTGTTGAACTGCAAGCCGACGAGATGGCGCCGGGCCGGACGTGACGTCACAGGAACAGGAAATGCGATTGTTCACAGTGGCAAGGAATGGTAATGCATTTCGAAGCTACAGCTTCTTCATCAGACCAGGATTGGCTGGCAAACCTGGCAGTCTTAAAGACAGAGGAGAAAGAAACAGAGAGATCTGATAGGCTGGCTAGCCCGTCAATCAAATTGATAGATTTAAAGAGGTAGACAGTTGTAGACCGAAGTGAATGTAAATACAACTAAAAAGCTTGCGGACTAATAGTAGATGATGATAATTTTATGACGTTTGAAGAAATCGATCAAAAAATTTATTAAATACATAAATATACCTTGAATATAAATTTTATGAATTTGTATGAATAAACTAAAAAATTAAGAAACTTATTAACAATTAATTATCAATAAATATAAATTATACTGAGGTAATAAAATTAATGAAATGGTGAAAATGGAGGAAGGAGAGGACTATCTATGCTAGATATACTGTATTTATTGGCGTATAACACTCACTTTTTTACCCTGAAAAAAGAGGGTAAACTCTCCCTGTGTGTTATACGCAGGGGGCTGTGGAAAGTTTTTTTCCTGAAACTTCCCTTTAAAAAGGTAGGGTGCGTGTTATACCCCTGTGCGTTTTATACGCCGATAAATACGGTAATATTTTTGGTATATCTGTTATAATTTTTTTATCAGGACCAAAAAGGTACTTCTTAAAAAAGGGATAAATCAAATCTTCAAATAATAAATTGATAATGGATAATGATGGCAATACCTACTGGGTACATATGTGTGCACACATATGATCATACATGTACACAATACGATAACCGCTCATGCATAAACATACCCATATACGTGCAGTTGAAAACATGTACAACAGACAAATCAAGTTGATTTAAATAAAGTCTCTTTACTAGTGATTTAAATCATGGATTTAAATCAAATCCACTGTGGACAGTGTTGTATGTTTTTAAAAATTTGGTGGAGAACTATTTTGGTATTTCTTGGATATATATTTTTGCTATACTGATATTTTGATAAATATACGTTAATAAAATTAACACTTTAAAAAGGAGAGATAGTGGCATCTTTCTTCACCATATCTTGCTTTTGTAGTTAGAATTAAAGAGCGATTCCAACCTACAAGTGAAAGTAGTTTATGTGCTATAAATGGTATCCAAACACTGCTACCATACTAGTCATGAGAAATATTTTTCCCCTAGATCTGACCTAGATCTGAGCTCAGGTGCGGCTCCACAAAGAGTAAGTGGAAGTCTCTGTTACGTAACCTTCTCTTATCCTTTGCACGTATGTAACTTCCTGTATAACCAATGACAATCAAACTCCCAAGGCAGCTTTATTGATTTGTCAACACATACTAGATCACTTATCTTACATTTACACATTGCTGAGTCCGTTTTAAACTGGCCATAAACATGAAGTGATGCATGGAACATACTATACTAGGACTACAGGTGAACTCTGGAAGAAAAAAGCACCATTGGATATATCTGCCCCTTTCCTACAGTTTGTACTGCCCAACAACCTGTTAATAACCTGGTGTCTATTCAGAAGAGTGGTGTACAGTAGATCTGCACCTCAGGATGCTAAAATTACAGGGTTACGCCATTAACACAGTTTACCTTAATGCGGAGAATGCGGAAAGGATTGTTTTTAATTTTTTTTCTATGTAAAAGAATACGTATCGGCCTAAACTGAGGAAAAAAATGTTTTTTTAATATATTGTTGGGGATATTTATTACAGCAAAAAGTAAAAAAATATTCATTTTTTTTTCAAAATTGTCGCTCTATTTTTGTTTATAGCGCAAAAAATATAAAAACCGCAGAGGTGACCAAATACCACCAAAAGAAAGCTCTATTTGTGGGGAAAAAAGGACGCCAATTTTGTTTGGGAGCCACGTCGCACGACCGCGCAATTGTCAGTTAAAGCGACGCAGTGCCGAATCGCAAAAAGTGGCCCGGTCATTGACCAGCAATATGGTCCGGGGCTGAAGTGTTTAAAGGAACCTATTTAGAAAATAAAAAACAAACCTTTACAACTCCTTTAAGGTAAAAAAACTTTTGCCTTTAGAACCACCTTAACCTCTAGATATGCAAAGCACACAATGTTAGAAGATGATCAGCATCCATTTGGTTATTAAACAAAACTAAACATTTTGATAACTGAACCCTGAGAGTCGGTTCACACTAGGGCGACACGACTTCCAGCGCGACTTTCAGAGGCGACTCCGACACGACTTGAGCATGAACCACAGGACGATCTGGGGCGATTTACAACACGACTTGAAGTCGTCTCCAGGACAGGAGACTTTCCAGTGGCCAATCAAACAACAATCAGCTCTAGGGAAGAGAGGGGGAGGGAGAGGTTTGCCTGAGAAATGTATGTTATCTTCCTGGAAAGTCGCTTCAGTTAAGACAGTGATCAGACTTGGATCAGACTTGGAGGCGACTTCTATTGAAATCAATGGGTACAAATCGCCTACAAGTCGGATTGAAGTAGTACAGGAACTTCTCTTAAAGTCGGAGCGACTCGAGTCGTGTGCACCGCTCCCATTCACTTGCATTGTTTTTCTCGACAGCGCGACTTGGGACGACTTGAGGCGACTTCAAGTCGGATCCCAAGTCGCCCCAGTGTGAACCGCCTCTGACTGTTTCACTTGTCATTTTTAAAGCCAAAGTGATGGAATATTACATCTGGCTAGACACAACCATACCCAAATCTGCTAATAAATGAATGTAGAACCCTAGTTTTAGTGTAATAGACTGTATTTTAAGTTGGCATCGGCACCTATATAAAAATGTTTCAGCACGCTAAAAGAAGCAGTTATGTTGGAAGTACCTAAGTAATAATACAAGGCTGACCTTCTTTACCCATCACTGTTTTACTGAAATATCCATAATGCCATGAATGAGAGACTGTGTGGAAAGGTTAACATGGGTGTGGGCAGAAAGATCCAAGTCATTTCTATCCTGAGAACGCACTCAAAACAGTGAATTCCCAGAATACATTTGAAATCAAAGAGGCCAATGTTATAATTTAACGTGTAGGCATTAATAACCTTGACTTACAGAGGTAACAAACCTTCTAAACCACATCCCCACAAACCACCATGTTAAGTACATGAATAGGGGCACAGTCTAAAGGACCCACGAGAAGGTGTGCCATTTCTCAGCAGCCCGTCACAGTTTTTCTGTAACCCTTAACTTGCAAATAAAAGAGAAATTCCAGGCAATACGCTGCTCATAAACCAGTAGGTCTTCCATTTTCTAAATCGGTAGTGGAGTCAAAGTGACATTTGTTTTTGACCATAGCAACAATTAAAAACAAAAGTGCATTGGTGAAAATGTTTTCCAACTGTTATTGTGCTTTTTATTTGGGAACAATTGATACATATTGTAATGGAACCTGTATAGTCGGCAATTCCACGCAAATAACAGATCTGGAAAACATTTTAAAGGAGTTGTAAAGGCAGAAGGCTTTTTTAATCTTAATGCATTCTATGCATTAGTCACTGTGCAGCAGTCACCCCAGCAACCCCCCCCCCCCCCCAATTACTTACCTGAGCCCCATCTCTGTTCATGAGTCCCTTAGCCGTCCAGGAGCCCTTCTAATTGGCTGAGACACAGCAGTGGCACTGTTGGCTCCTGTGGCTGTCAAAGTCAGTGAGCCAATCAGGAGAGAGAGAGGGGGGGTGAGGCGGAACGGCAGCTCCGTGCCCGATTGGACACACGGAGCTGTGACTCGGCTTGTGTGCCCCATAGCAAGCTGCTCGCTGTGGGGGCACTCAATAGGAGGGAGGGGCCAGGAGCAGCAAAGAGGGACACGAGAAGAGGAGGAACCAACTATATAGAGGAGGCAAGTACCGTATTTATCAGCGTATATGGCGCACTATTTTCCCCTTAAAATAAGTGGAAAATCGTGGGTGCGCGATATACGCCGATAGCCGCTTCCCGCACTCAGTTTGAAATCCTGCGCCGACATATACCGAGTGCAGTACACTCGGGTACATTCGGCCAGGCTCGGCTTCGCTCGTGCTCACGCATAAACGTCACAGAGCGTGAGCGCGAGCTAAGCCGAGCCTTGCCGAATGTACCCGAGTGTACTGCACTCGGTATATGTCGGCGGAGGTGTTCGAACTGAGCGCGGGAAGCGGGGACTCGACATGAGGCGCGCGCTGTAGAAGCCGGGAGGACACCATCGAGGCCGCAGACGGACGCCGGACCGGACGATGGATGCTGGGAAGACACCAAAACTGTAAGTAATAAAATCATATAACTTTGTTTTTTACAGGAATTTCGGGGGCAACATTAGGGGTGCGCGGTATACGCCGGAGCGCGTTATACCGCGATAAATACGGTATAACAGTTTTTTTGGGGGGCTTTCAAATTCAATTAGTTGACTTATTCGCAAGAAAATATACTTACCTGCTCTGTGCAGTTGGTTTTGCACAGAGCAGCACAGATGCTCGTCTTCTCAGGTCCCTCTTTGTGCTCCTGGCCACTCCCTCCAGTTGGACGATTAGAACACCAGCCATTGAATGGTTTGACAGTTTGGTTGAGAGAAAAACAAACAAATATGACAATTAACATTCCTGGCACAAACTGTTAAATGAATGAGTTTACTTCTGCTTAAAGTACTAGGGAGGTAGGCCAGATTTCCTGTACTTTATTACTTCATTTTTGCTGCATTGTATCTATACATTAGCACCAAATACCAACTGCTTGCTGTGTTTCTTGTTTTGGGGGAAAAAAAATTAAAATTGCAGAATTAGCTGCTATATTTTTTTCTACTTGAAGCAGAAGTTTCATGCTAAACACAAGAAATATCAAAACCATAAACCTTGACATATAATTATATTCCTCAATAGACACAAGGGATATGAATCCACTTTGTGAGCACTAAATGCATATTTATTACCTTGTAGAAATGGCACACAAAGATTAAATTAAAAATACACATGCCTCTTGCATTTAGGCAATATTTACTTCACGCAGAATCCAGTCTTAAGTTCTGGTGACCATTTCACTGGAAGAGGAGGCAGGATCTTCCAAAGAGAAGACAGGCTTCGACCTTTGGAAAGATTTCCTCTCATATCCGGTTTTGTCTCCAGGGCAGGAAGTGAGGCAAACGCTCCTCATTGTGATGCAGAAAATACACAGACACTATGGGCCAGATTCACGTAGATCGCCGTATCTCTGCGGCGGCGTACCGCATCTCATTTACGTTACGCCGCCGCAAGTTTTACGGGCAAGTGCTTGATTCACAAAGCACTTGCCTGTAAAAGTTGCGGCGGCGTAGCGTAAATCCTCCAGCGCAAGACCGCCTAATTCAAATGATCCTGGTAGGGGGCGTGGATCATTTAAATTAGGCGCGTTCCCACGCCGATCGTACTGCGCATGCGCCGTCCCTAAAATTTCCCGACGTGCAATGCGCTAAATGATGTCGCAAGGACGTCATTGGTTTTCGACGTTAACGTAAATGGTGTGCAGCGCCATTCACGGACGAATTACGCAAACGACGTTAAATTTTCAAATTTCGACGCGGGAACGACGGCCATACTTAACATTGGCTACGCCACCTAGGGGGCAGCTTTATCTTTACACCGCGTATCTCTTACGGAAACGGCGTAAATTTACTGCGACGGGCAATCGTATGTTCGTGAATCGGCGTAACGACTCATTTGCATATTCTACGCCGACCGCAATGGAAACACTTACACCTGTCGGATCTTAGGGAGATCTATGCGTAACCTGGTTCTATGAATCAGGCGCATAGATACGACCGTCGGATCTCAGAGATACGACGGCGTACCAGGAGATACGCCGTCGTATCTCTATCTGAATCCGGCCCTCTATAGCCATATTCCATGTGGACCTGGATAGAAAAGGGCAGTGTTGCTCAACCAGAGTTCTGCAAAGGCCCCCCTGCAGTTTCTCCACCGCTGAAGTGGATTCCTATCAGCACAACGATGGCTTCACTATTCCCCACCCCACCGTGTGCCAGAAATAAGGGTGCTAGGAGGAGAGGGCCTGGGCAAATGGGAAGGAGTAGGCAGTGTGTGCCCAACAATGTTGACAGGAGTTGGTCCCAAGGAGCAAACTCATCAACAATGCAGGGCAGTGAGATCTAGCAGCAATGAGGGGAAAGCAAGAAGGGAGAGGGAGGAGAAGTTGTGCTTAAAGGAGTTTGTTCTGTACATTGGAGCGATCTCAGGTTACCGGAAAATAGGAAAGCGAAAAAGCAAGATGAGTTGAGAAGAAGCCTGATGGGGGGAAAATGAATTATACTGAGAGTAGTTCACCCCCCCCCTGCTGAGAACAATCTCAGGCTGTCGATACAAAAGGAAAAAGGGAGCAAGAGAATAAAACGTATTAGGTAAAATAGAATAAAAAACTATTTGAGAGGATAAGAGGAAAAAGCACAGGTGGAGGATTTGGGTATAGAGGTAGAATTGTGTATGCGACACTGAGGTTAAGGGTATACCAGCAGAACATGGGTGATTGGGCAGGGGGAGATAATAGGGCTAAGGAAGGGGACTGGAAAGGTAGGCAAGTAGAAAAAAAAACGAGAATACGAGAATGTAAGCAAAGGGAGATGGGAAAAGGGGGACATTAAAACTGTGTGCAGACTATAAAAAAATATATATAATATAATAGAATATATATATATATATATATATATTAAAAAAAAAAAAATTCAGTTAGGCACCAATGTGCTGTTTCCTGATCACCAATACATGCTTTGCGTTCATGTAAAGTTTACCATTTATGTTTTTAGATTTATAACTTGTTGATTATATTAAATGTCATTATCAGAACAATATTTCATAGGTTTTTCAAACATTAAAAGGTTAACCACTTCAGCCCCAGACCATTATGCAGCCAAATGACCGGGCCACTTTTTGCGTTTCGGCACTGCGTCGCTTTAACTGACAATTGCACGTGTGACATGGCTCCCAAACAAAATTGACGTCCTTTCTTTGGTGGTATTTGATCACCTCTGTGGTTTTTATTTTTTACGCTATAATAAAAAAATAGAGCGTAATTTTTTTTTTAAAAAGCAATATTTTTTACTATAATAAATATCCCCAAAAAATATATAAAAAAAAATAATAATTTAATAAGCGTTTATTTATTGGTTTGTGCAAAAGTTATAGCGTCTACAAAATAGGGGATAGTTTTATGGCATTTTTATTATTTTTTTTCACTAGTAATGGCTATTTTTATTGTGACTGCGACATTATGTTGGACACTTTTGACACATTTTTGGGACCATTGTGATTTTTACAGCTATCAGTGATATAAATATGCACCGATTACTGAGCATGAGCATACTGGCATGTAATCGCTTAAGCCTTATACACACGATCGGATTTTCCGCAGACAAAGCGTTGGCCATGAACTTGTATTGCAACACAGCAAATAATTGTTCGCCAAACGCAAAACTACGTGTTTTTTCAGCTCTTTAGCACCACCCTTTTGGCAACTTCTGCTAATATTGTGTTATGGTTAGCATTGCTTCTGAGCATGCGTGTTTGTTAGGGTTGTCCCGATACGGTATCGGGACCGATACCGAGTATTTGCGGGAGTACTTGTATTCCCGCAAATGCCCCCGATGCCTGGCCGAATACTCGGCCTCCCCACCCCCGCCTGGTTAATACGGGCGGGGAACATTACAGCTTTCATTTGAATAGCTGTAGTGTTTCCCGCTGTGCCGCATATAGACACTCCCCCTTGCTCGGGATTGGACGGGTGATCTGTCCAATCCCGAGCAAGGGGGAGTGTCTATACGCGGCGCGGCGGGAAACAATACAGCTATTCAAATGAAAGCTGTAATGTTCCCCGCCCGTATTAACTAAGCAGCGGCGCGGCAGCATCTAGGTATGGGGGACATGGCTGCTTATATGGGGGGGAGATGGCTGCTTATATGGGGGACATGGCTACTTATATGGGGGACATGGCTGCATATATGGGGGACATGGCTGCATATATGGGGGGGACATGGCTGCATATATGGGGGATATGGGGGGACATGGCTGCATATGTGTGGGGACATGGCTGCATATGTGTGGGGACATGGCTGCATATGGGGGGGGACATGGCTGCATATGGGGGGGGACATGGCTGCATATGGGGGGGGACATGACTGCATATGGGGGGGGGACATGACTGCATATGGGGGGGGGGGACATGACTGCATATGGGGGGGGGACATGGCTGCATATGGGGGGGGGGGCATGGCTGCATATGGGGGGGGGGGCATGGCTGCATATGGGGGGGGGCATGGCTGCATATGGGGGGGGGGACATGGCTGCATTTGGGGACACATTTAAAAAAAAGTATCGGTATTCGGTACCGGCGAGTACTTGAAAAAAAATTATCGGTACTTATACTCTGTCCTAAAAAAGTGGTATCGGGACAACCCTAGTGTTTGTACTTTGAATTTTTTTCCAAAGGACTTCTGTACACACAAATCAGATAATCCAACATCACACATTTGTTGTCGCAAAATTTTAAAGCATGCTATCCAAAATTTGTTGCGTCGGCGGTAAAGCGTTGCACTTTACCGTCATTTTTGCGGAGGTATTCGGCCGGTGCTTTTAACACCCGCTAGTGGCCAAAAAAAGGTTAAAAAACATTCGCAAAGCGACGCTGCAGCTGCGCTGCCCACTCATTTCAATGGGCAGGAGTGGTGTATACACAAGTATTTTTTACGTCCTGCCAGCACATTGCCTCAGTGTGAAAGCCCTCGGGCTCTCACACTGAAACTGCAGGGGGCCGTTTTTCAGGTGCTACTTTTTGCCCAAAAGCGCCTGAAAAAAGCCCCAGTGTGAAAGGGGTCTTAGGTTAGGCATCGTTTTTGGGTAATATGCTTTCCTCTTTTATTCCTTTTGTTGGCAAAGCAAAAATCCAAAGTTTTAAAATCGCAAAGCAGTTTTAGTATTATTGAATCAGGAAAGTTTTAGCAATTCAGTTAATCCAATAAGAATTAATTTAATACTGATTGATTGGTGTAGTTAGCGGGCAGTCATTGCTCTTAGTAAACATTATTGTGTAATCCTCATTCAGATTTAGATTTTGAATTGCCAGGTTGTTGCTATATGGATGCATACAGTATAGAAGAACGCTCACTGCTTCAAAGATGTGCGAGGGTGGAATAATAAAAATGCATTTATTCCGGTTAGATACCGCTCCAGTGACAGTGTTTGGTAAAGGGAGGGCTGTGAGTTGCAATAATGTGATGAACATCATGATAAATAACTGCAATAACTGTCCATTTCATCCAGCTATGGAGGCACTGATAGATGGTGAAGGTAAAATGATGAAGCTATGCGAGAAAGACGCAAGAATTCAACAGAAGTACAAATTTGTAATATTGCTGCAAGTACTCCTCCTGCAATATTTACCTATGAAATATGTAGAAATTAAGTACCGTACTGCTAAAAAAAAAGGGCAGTTTGGGCACCATGGCAACACATCTATTAAAATTATTACCAGTTTGTTGGCACATCCAATAGAAAGCTACAGTCCACGTTCAACAACTTACAAGTCTCTTTCCGAGCAAACTGTTAAGCGAAGGCTGTTTTATTTTATTTTTTGTTATGCAATTCAAATTTGATAAAAAAAAAAAAAAAAAGAAGGTGATTGCAATTACCAATACTTTTAATAAATTGGTTTTGCAATTGAGAAATGCCTGCATGTGGGTAACATTTTTACAAAATACAATCAGAATGTGGAAAAATGTCAAACATTAAGCTCTGGTTCACACTGCTGCGTTTTGACATGCGATTTGACATGTCAAATCGGTGGCATTTGCCAGCAATGAGACCATCCCAATCGGTGCGACGCCGCATATGCGCATATTACTTTAAGTTTTACTGTATTTTGTTTGAAAATCTTTATATCCCCAAGATCAGAACAAACATTGACTTTACTTAAAGAGAGAGTGAACCCAGGAAAAAAAAAAAATTAAAAAACACCTGCAAGACAAAGGCATAAAATGAGGTAGTATGCATGGCATACTCACCTCCGATCAAAGCCCCTGCAGCCATCCTCTTCCAACGCCCGGGCAGCCAACATCTTGCCCGGGGGTTACTTCCACGTATCGCGGCTCCGACTGACCGGAGCAGCGATGACCTCACTCCCGCGCATGTGCCATAGACAGCGGCGCCCGTGCTTATAGTAAATATCTCCTAAACCGTGGAGGTTTAGGAGATATTTGTTGCACCTACAGGTAAGCCTTAATCTAGGTTTACCTGTAGGTTAAAGTGGTTGTAAAGGGTTTACAACCACTTTAATGAAGTTGTGCTTGAAATTTCTCTTCTTTCCCCTGAATTCGGCATGACGTGTGACTTATGCTCTCTAAGTCGGAGCGTATTGCGGACCAGTGTGAACCGCCCTCCTACATAACAAAGAAAACCTCTTTCCTTTTTTATGCTGTCAGCAATGGCACCACAGGGAAGGGAAATGTCACAAGGCCTGAGAAAGAAAATAATTTATTTACACAAGAAAGGTTAAAGGCTACAAGAAGATCAGCAAAGCTTTCCTTTTCAATCAGAATATTGTAGCAAAAGTGATACAAAAATGTAAAATAAAAAATGGAACTGCAACCATCTCACAGAGATGACCAGGCCATCCCAGAAAGTGAACACCTTGACAGGAGCGTCCGCTGATAAGGGTTGAAGAAAATCGCCATGCAATTTCACTTCAGTTCGCTAAAGCGGTAGAAAGCCAAACTGGAGTGATGGTTTGCCGTGACACAATACGGCATACACCACAGAGTAATAGCATGCATGGGTGTCGTCCACAAAAGGAAGCCTCTCCTTAAGCCCATGCACAAAACAGCCCGCCTAGAATATGCCAGGGCTCATGCTAAAAAAATGGTGACTACTGGGACTCTGTACTCTGGAGTGATTAGACCAAAATGTATGCTTTTGGAACCGATGGCTTCAAAACTGTATCGAGTCGCAATAGTGAGGAGTGGTAGTGTCCTTCTGGGGGGCTGCATAAGTGCTGCTGATGTCGGGGAGCTTCATTTCGTTGATGGTATCATGAATTCACAGATGTACTGCTCTATATTAAAAGAGAAGATGCTACCATCACTCCGTGCCCTTGGCTGTCGTGCATTTTTCCAACATGACAATAATCCAAACCACGCATCTAAGGGCACTGTCGCATTTTTGAAGAAGAACAGGGTGAAAGCGATTTAGTGGCCAAGTAGGTCTCCTGATCTGAACCCAATCAAACACCTATGGAGACGTGTGAAGAGACAAGTTGAGCATCACTCTCCATGAGGTCGTTCTTGAAGAATGGAAAAAGATAGATGTTGCAATAGGTCGCCAACTTGTTCATTCCATGCCTGAAAGACTTGGTGCTGTCCTTACAAAATCATGGAGGTTATACAAAATACTAGTAGTAGTTTTTGTTGTGGGGTGTATTCGTTTGTGCATCAACTAATTTAGGTAAAGCTCTGTACGCACAGCCAGGAATCTCGTCAGGAAAAAAAAAAAAAACATTGGTTTTCCTGACGAGATTCCTTGCTTGCCGAGTGTACACACGGGCCATTCAAAAGAACCACCGTTCTTTTGAATAGCAAGAACGCAGTGATGTCATTGACTACGACGAGCATGCACACGTCACATGCGATGCCGTCGCCGCCATCTTGCTACACCCTATACTGCCCTTGTAAGCTACCGCGCATGCGTCAAAGTTTCATCGAGCATGCGCAGGCTTACCGGAGACAGGTAAGCATATACACATGCTCAGTTTTCTCAGCAGGAATACACCCGCCGAGAATCCCGACGATAAAATATAGGAGCAGGTTCTCTATTTTTCTCGTCGAGATTCCCGCCAGTTTTCCCGACAAGAAACCATACACACGCATGGTTTTCTCTGCAAAAAGCTCTCCCAGCAGCTTTCTTGCCGAAAAACCGTGCGTATGTACGAGGCTAAAACCTGAAAATGTTGTAATCCAAGGTATAGTAAACAACCTTACTTTCATGTAGTGATCTAAAACAAATGCTCTAAAAAGCTCAGTTTTGTTGAAATTTTGGGAAATTGTTCTCGTGTTTATTGAGTAAAAGCTTACTTTTCAAAAAGGGGTGTACTCATTTATGCCGAGCACTGTATATGCGTTGGTACCCCAGCACACATATACAGTTAGTAAACGGGCATCTGCACTATAGCAAAGCAAAACGCATACATGTGAATAATTTGCATACTAAAGTTGCACGTCAATACCCAAAAATGGACATCAATACACAACAAAATGTGTACAAGTTAAAAAGGAACCACAATGTTGTAAATGGGTCATAAATGCCCTTGATGCGACCATGTTCCCATGAGCAAATTGAACCATTCACGCCTTTCCCAGTAATCCTCCTACAACACAAAATTTATAAGTAGGCTAGCAAAGATCCTCGCACATTTAAACTATTTTTCCTGCTCTTACAGGGCAAGTATATGCATGCTTAATTTTTTGCTATTCCAACCAAAAATAAAACATTTAAAACAAAGAACGGGAGAAGCAGCTCTGAAGCCATGTTGCAACACGTTCCCATTCTCAATTTCATATACTGGATTTTTGCCAACAGTTCTAGTTACTTGACCTTATCTAGCACATATCTACAAACATAAGAAGGAAGTGTGTTTAAGCTTTTCATAGATATTCCCTGACATCGTACTTTACGTGACCTTGGTACTAGAGAATAATATTCTTGGGCAAGAACCTGACATCCCTAAGTCATTGTTCCATTTGGTAATTTTTTTCTTTTATACAGGCAGAGAGTTAGGGCTCTTGCACACAGGTGCCAAAAATGCAACAATTGTAGGCTTTCGGGCATTTATTTTATTAATCTGAATGCAGCCCGTTGCTTTCAAGCATGTATACATCAGTAAACTAAAAGTGTGGCTGCTACTGGTCATTTTTGTACGAGCATTAAGGGAAAAAAAAAAATCACACCTCCCCACGACTAGTACATTATTATTATTTTTTTTACGTGCATATACGCGTGTAAACATGCACGCTATACAGACCACACTCGCATGGTTTGAGCAAGAACTTTCTGCCAGGAAGATCCTGCGTTCATACTGTGTGCACCCTTAATCCTGAGCAAGGAATATAGTTTTAACTGTAATTATGAAAAATCCCTAGTGGCTATACACAAACGTAATTTTTTTAATAACAAAAAAATAAAAAATTGTATTTTGAATGAACACTACACAGGACATAGGCACAGCAGCATACCAACTTCTAGCAGGGCGAAGGCAGAACAATGCCAATTGATTATAGTGCAATGACCACTGTGGATATTGTAAAAATAAGGAACACTGCACAGAATTACATATGCACTATTGTTTTGTGCATCAAAAAGCTTTTGGGTATACACTAGCACACATCACCCTGAAATTTCTACAAGTGCAAAGTCAAGGCTTAGAGATCGGCATTAGTTAACTCCAGGCGCCCCAACAGGTCATGTTTTCAATCTTTTCATTATTTTGGACAGGTGATTTGATCAGTTTCATTGCCGTTTGTTTCATCTGAGGGAAATCCTGAATACATGACCTGTTGGGGCACCTTGAGGACTGGAGTTGAGAAACCCTGAGTTAAGGTAATGGTAGTTGAAGGAACTTTTAGCTTATCCCCCATTGACTATCTAGGTCTAGGGACTCCAGTGGTGGCTAGCACACATGTTCAGAGGCACATTGAGCCTGTTTGCACCAATGAATAGAACGACATAGAAAACATCATGAAACATTTATGGATGTCTCTTCGCTAAAAAGGTCCACACAACAATATAGAAATGTGAACCACGAAGAAACCATTTTGGTTGCCGTATGCAAAGTTGTTGGTATTGTATGTTTTTTTATTCTCAGAGAGTTGTGCATCTTTGACATTTACCTGTGAAAATTAAAAATCAGTGCTATGTAAATTAAAGTGGAACTTCACCCTCCCCCTCCCCCCCCCCCAATCAACATGGATACATTTTTAATCCTAAAGCCCTGTACACATGATCGGTTTGTCTGATGAAAACGGACCGATTTCATCAGACGAACCGATCGTGTGTGGGCCCCATCGTTTTTTTTTTTCCCCCCCCATCTGTGAAAAAAAAATTAGAACCCGTTTTAAATTTTTTCTATGGTTAAAAAAACGATAGAAAAAAACGATCGTCTGTGGGGAAGTCCATCAGTCAAAAATCCACGCATGCTCAGAATCAAGTCGACGCATGCTCGGAAGCATTGGACTTCATTTTTCTCAGCACGTCGTAGTGTTTTACGTCACCGCGTTTTGACACGATCTGATTTTTAACCGATGGTGTGTAGGCAAGACTGATGAAAGTCAGCTTCATCGGATATCTGATGAAAAAATCCATCGGATTAGATTCCATCAGAACTTTTTTTTTATAGTACCTCAGTTACTTCCTGGTTCCTTGCCTAGGCAAATTATGTCATACATCCCAGGAGTCTTCAGGAGGGGAGGCGAGAAGGAGGGGTTTTCTCAGCTAAAAAAAAAACTCTCCTGCCTGTGTTCCGTCAGATATGGTGTTCCCTCAGAATTGGAACGTTCCGTCGCCACCATCTACACCCTGCACTTCTCCACAGTAACGATACACAGAGAAGAGCGCAAGCGGACATCTTGTTACACCCACCGGACTTTTGCATTTCACAGTTATTTTTAACAGAAAAACAGAGCTTATTAAAAAAGGTGAAATACAGCATTTAGAAATCCGAAAGACTGTTTAGATCAGGGGTCATCAACCCCCGGTCCCTGTGGACTGATCTATTATAAAGAACTATAATTGTATTAAAAAAAAAAAAGACGGTAAAGTGCCGCTAAAAATCGCGCCGATTTACCGCCAACGGCCCAGGCCCCAGTGTGAAAGTGTCCTAAGAAAATAAAAATATTGAAGAAGGATATACAGTTTGCACTTTCACTTCTTTTTTTATTCTATCTAAGCAGATGCATCATTCTAATACTAAATACTGTATTTATCGGCGTATAACGCGCACTTTTTTCCCCTGAAAATAGGGGGGAAAATCATGGGTGCATGTTATACGCCGATCCCTGCCGTCTCCGAGGGAAGAGGAGGGATGAGTGCCGCTGAATTACAGAGCCGCGATCTGCTGTGTGCCGGGCGCTCCGTCACTCACAGCCAAGCCTCCTGGCCCCGCATTGGGCAACTGTCCATCATATGAGCGGGGCCGGGAGGCGTGGCTGTGGGTGACGGAGCGCCCAGTACACAGGGGATCGCGGCTCTGTAATTCAGCGGCACGGAGCACCCGGTACACAGATCGCGGCTCTGTAATTCAGCGGCACGGAGCGCCTGGTACACAGAAGATCGCAGCTCTGTGGTTCATCGGCACTCGTTCCTCCTCTTCCCTCGGAGACAGCAGGGATCTGACACTGGCGAGGCTGCAATGATGGCAATGTTTCCAAGGTCAGTGTTTCCGGAGCAGTGAGGGGGGTTATATATCTGGCCTAATTCAGCGGCACTCGTTCCTCCTCTTCCCTCAGAGAGAGCAGGGATCCGACACTGGCGAGGCTGCAATGATGGGGGGTTCAAAGTTCAAAGTTCTTTATTTAAAATGTTTTTTTCCTGAAACTTCCCTCCTAAAATTGGGGTGCACGTTATACGCCGATAAATACGGTAGATCATAAATCATGTCAAACTGAGAAAATGTTTAAAAAAAAAAAAAAAAACGACTTATATGCACATGAAGCTTCATGCTGATTCATTGTTACCTGCACATGTGCTTATTCATACATTTTATTACTTTACCTTGTTAAAACACGTAAGCAGCAAAACTCTTTTTACATGGTTTGCATTTTTAGTTTATATTCTTTGCATTGACTTGAAAACACGCTGGCTCGCCAAACACTATACACAACTCAAGAATCTGTGCTGTTAACAGTACTGCCAATTGTATCCGATTACATCAGGTTCATTTACTACTATACTGTGGTAAAGATATGTGTTGTACTATTGGCAAGATGCACAAATAAGAACAGGTTTCCACTGTACAAAGGGCCAATGTATTAGAAAAACACGAATCCATACACAAAACAATGGGATATAAAAACCACGGTGGATTGGAGTTAAATCAAGTCGATTTACATGACGATTTAAAATCACTAGTAAAAATGTTTGATTTCAATAAACTAGATTTAAATCATCATTTTTAAAGAGCAACTGTCCTCTCCGTCCCGTAGGGGCTCCTCCTCTGACTCGCTGTTGACCCAGTCCCATTCACTTTAATGGGACAGCTGGTGATGCAGCAATGACACAACAAGGTGGGGAACGTGGCGGCAGCAGGTGAGTGGATGCCCGCCCGCAGGTGCTGCAATAATGGATCTGAGAGAACAGGTGATCTTTAAATGTAAGGACTCTCTTGCTGGTAGTTAGAATCTTTAAATATTTACAAACGAAATGAAGGTTTCACATTTAGAATCAGGTTAGTAAAACCGTGATATCAGGACCGATTCAATCATACAGTTTGTAGTGTACATAGATTAAAAAAACAAAGGGATAAAGGGATAATCCTGAACTTTGTTTTATCTCATGGTTACTCTGCCTTTGTGTGAATGCATCGATGCAGTGCATGTTATCTCAGCTTGCAGAGCTTGGATTCATTGAATAAGTTTACCAAAAAAATTTAAATATTGCAGAATATACAGCCTCATGCTACATAACCAAGCTCCATGTCATGCTGAATAAACTCAATAATTAAATTTCTCTTAAAATAGAATTTTATTTCAAAAGCATTTTATTCAAATAAATTTGATAAAAAAATATCGAATTAAATAATAATAAAAAAAAATCTGATATGTTTTTTATTTTTTAAATCGTTGATTTGTATCCACCGTGATACAAACCCTTCAACATGAGCTTACGGGCATTTTCCACCTTTTGCAAAAAAATTATAACATCCATTGCCAAAAATCTGCATTTACTTGTTTTTTGCTTGAAGACTACAAAAGCATTGCAAAAGCAATCAGTGGTTTGTGGGTGCATTGCAGAAGCTCCTGTAGACTATTCCTCCCAGCCTTAGGTCTGCAATAAAATATTTTTCTTCGGTTACAGTGCTGGAGAAAATATCACTGGACTACAGATGCAGAAACCTCACTATACTTGTGCTCCATTAAAGAGGAAGTAAACCCACCAAAACAAAAAAAAAATTTATAAAAAATACACCCTGCAAGAAAAAGGCATAATGAGCTAGTATGCATGGCATACTAGCTCGTTATGAATTACTTACCCGAGAGATCGAAGCCCCCACAGTGGCCCTCGTTCCTCTCCTCGACCGCCGCCATCTCACTTCCTTGTATCGCGGCTCCTGGCGCTGTGACTGGCTGGAGCCGCAATGATGTCACTCCCGTGCATGCCGTCAGGGACGGCACGGTCCCATTCAGAAACGGCACGCTCAGTGCCCATGCGCCGTCGTCTACGGCGCGCATTCGCACTGTAGACATCTGTGCCGTCTTTCTTGCAAATATCTCCTCAACCGTGTAGGTTAGCCGGTTGCCGACTGCCGCATGTTCATGTACGTCCACAGAATGGCACGTACATTCTGTGGACGTACATGGGTCCGTGGGGCCGATCGGGACCCCCCCCCCCCCCGATACATGCCGCGGTCGGAAACCCACGGGGAGCGATCCGGGATGAGGGCGCGGCTATTCGTTTATAGCCGCCCCCTCGCGATCGCTCCCCGGAGCTGAGGAACGGGGAGAGCCATGTGTAAACACTGCTTCCCCGTGCTTCACTGCGGCGGCGCATCGATCGTGTGATCCCTTTATAGGGGAGACACAATCGATGACGTCAGACCTACAGCCACACCCCCCTACAGTTGTAAACACACACTAGGTGAAGCCCAACACCTTCAGCGCCCCCTGTGGTTAACTCCCAAACTGCAACTGTCATTTTCACAATAAAAAAAGCAATTTAAATGCATTTTTTGCTGTGAAAATGACAATGGTCCCAAAAATGTGTAAAAATTGTCCGAAGTGTCCGCCATAATGTCGCAGTCACGAAAAAAATCGCTAATCGCCGCCATTAGTAGTAAAAAAATATTTTTTTATAAAAATGCAAAAAAAATCCCGTTTTGTAAATGCTATAAATGTTGCGCAAACCAATCGATAAACGCTTATTGCGATTTTTTTTTTACCAAAAATATGTAGAAGAATACGTATCGGCCTAAACTGAGGAAAATGTTTTTTTTATATATATGTTTTTGGGGGATATTTATTACAGCAAAAAGTAAAAAATATTGCATTTTTTTCAAAATTGTCGCTCTATTTTTGTTTATAGCGCAAAAAATAAAAACCGCAGAGGTGATCAAATACCACCAAAAGAAAGCTCTATTTGTGGGGAAAAAAGGACGCCAATTTTGTTTGGGAGCCATGTCGCACAACCGCGCAATTGTCTGTTAAAGCGACGCAGTGCCGAATCGCAAAACCTGGCTTGGGCATTTAGCTGCCTAAAGGTCCGGGGCTTAACCGGTTAAGGAGATATTTCTTGCACCAACAGGCAAGTCTTAATCTAGGCTTACCTGTAGGTCTAAAGTGGTCTGTAAGGGTTTAAAACCACTTGAAGAACAAGTCCCTCTCCCATGATGGCAGAAGGGATGTGCAGTCTTCTCCATTCACAGTCAAATTTGAGGCACCCCACAGCTTTAATCAGATTGTGTAAAAAGGAATCTAGCTTGGAAAAGTTGGCCACATACTCTAAATTTCAGATCGAATTGAGGTTACTGGAAATGTACATGAGCAATGCTTGTGTAAATGCATTTTATGTATGTAGTTTCTACTACCACAAGATCTGAATGAGGAACATTAAAGTGGTAAAGAAAAGGACTATTGAAGCAACCGGTTCACCAACTGCCAGACATTACAGCTCTTCCTGTTTATGGAATGGGAAAAGGCTTTTCAACAGAGTTTTAATTCATAGAGCCAACATGGGATATTACAAACCTACTTTACATTTACTATATATTTAGATACTTACAATCATAGCTTCGTCTATTTAACAGCTTGCCGTCAGAAACACTCCAAGTACTTATGCTCAGTCTGTGTAATATTGGCATGAAAAAAAAACTTGTACTATACCAATGTGGGCTACACACTGCCCAATTTTCTCTATTTCCCTATTAATGTGGCCATTCACAATTTATAGTTTGCCAATATATGGAGTTAAAGCATATCTAGACCTAAAAACAAAAAACTGCTTTTCCCTTATCAGCCCTTATTTGTGATAGCTAGGATTTCTTTATTTTTTTCCAGGCTTCTATTCTTTTAATTCCACCTGGAAATCCTGTGAAGAACACATGTCCTGCCTGGGTGGCAACAATCACTTCAAGATCTATGGAGGGGGCAAAGAGCAATGGTTGCCACGTTGGATTGTAATCACATCCCCCTTTGTTCATCTTCATTACATTGAGACTGATGGGATCAGTAGTTTACAAAAGAAAAATACCGTATTTATCTTCCTATAGCGTGCACCCATACTCTAGGAGGGAAATTCCTGAAGAAAAAAAAAAGAATTACTTACAGTTTGTCGCTGTCTTGCCCGGCGTCCTTGTCCGGTCTGGCGTCCGTCTGCGGCCTCGATGGTGTCCTCCCCGATTCTCCCACGCTGTCTCTGAGCGCCGCCGCCGACATATACCAAGCGCAGTACACTCGGCCACACTCGGCTCCTCTCGCATAAAGGCTAGGAGGCGGCACACGCTCGGCTCCTCTCGCATAAAGGCTAGGAGGCGGCACAGGGCGTAACCGCGAGCGTTGCCGAGCATACTGCGCTCGGTATATGTCGGCGGCGGCGCTCAGAGACAGTGGATCGGCGTATAACGTTCACCCACGATTTTCCCCTGATTTTAAGGGGAAAAAAGTGCGCGTTATACGCCGATAAATACGGTAGTTGTTTGATCTGTTTAGCTTACAGGAAGTGACAAGGACACTATTTCTTGCAAAAGTAAAGCCTTGTACACAATCAGATTTCCATCGGACAAATCCATGGAATTTTGTGCGAATGGCGTGGGCTGTGAACTTGATATGCATACAGATGGCAGAACATGCACAAAACTACGTGTTTTTTCAGCTCTTTAGCGCCACCCTTTGGGCAACTTCTGCTAATTTGGGGAATGGTTAGCATTGGTTCGGAGCATGCATGTTTGTACTTTGGATTTTTCTCTGACAGACGATCAGATAATCTGACGGCACACATTTGTTGTTGGAAAATTTGAAAGCATGCTATAAAACATTTGTCACAAATTCCGACAACAATTGTCCGATGAATCGTACAGTCAAATTTTCAAACAAAAAAACACTGCCATCACATATGTGTACGATGCTTAAGGAGTATATTTTGCACTCGCGTAAAATGTTCTTAGCTTGGAAAAAAAAAAAAGGGAATGCAGCTACCTCATATTAGGACTGATAGGCTGCAATATATGCAACGTGTTTGTTCTTAAATATAAGCAATCGGAGATCATGAGCACTTGAATACAACATGTGCCCTCCCAAGATTTTTCAGTAAGCAAGAAAACATCTTCAAACCAAAAAAAAGAAGAAGAAAGATCCATTTCTCTGCCAACATTAAAAAAAGCATCAATAGCAAAAGGCTTCAAAGTTACTGAGGAGCAATTAATTAGAGATTAAAGAATATGAACTGGGATAAAAGAAGAAGAAGAAAAAAAAAAGTTAGATTTTATTTTTTTGTAATTATCAATTTCTATAGCACTGGACAGTGCTTCTCCTCTGGGTCACAGGAGTGGAATTAGTTTTGCACTCCTGTGACCCGTTTTCAGAAGAGAGTGGTCTGAAGTCCGTTTTCCAATGACATCACTGCCAGTCGAGGCAGCGCACCATCACAAGTCTGGATCTGCCAGCTGCCTTGATT
The DNA here is from genome assembly GCF_905171775.1 of Rana temporaria. Classification (NCBI taxonomy): domain Eukaryota; kingdom Metazoa; phylum Chordata; class Amphibia; order Anura; family Ranidae; genus Rana; species Rana temporaria. The sequence continues at coordinate 266,691,986 of NC_053493.1, read as the reverse complement.
GATGGCAGTCTCCGCGAGATGGCCACTCCTCGCCTCGCCACAGCTCATCGCTCCAGTGAGCGTGGAGGAGCAGACCAAGAGAGATGCTGACTGACAGGCAGCATCTCTCTGCTCAGAGAGGAGGAGTGGAAACTGAGCCATCGGCGGTGTTCTTGGCTTGGTTCTCAGTGCAGAGATGCCAGGGAACAGCTGCATCATCGGTCTGATGCTGCATCCACATAGGAAAGTATGAATCAAAAAAAATAAACAATCACCTTGTAAAACAACTCATTCAGTTTAAAATAGAAATGAAAGGCAAAACATTTGTGTATTAATAACAATAATAATAATAATAACTAGAAAATGCATTTCCTGCAGAAAATGCGTGGGAATGCTGAATAGCTGAATTGCCAAAGCTTAAAGTGGAGTTCCACCCATAAATAGAACATTACATCAGTAGTTTTAAAAAAATGTCATTAGTCCTTTAAGAAAACATTTTTTTTTTTAGATGCCTTCAAAGTGTTGTTGCTAGGCAGAATAGTTAATCTTCCCACTTCCTGCACCTAGGTGCCTAACTACACCGCACAGACTCCTGGGAATGTAGTGGGTGTAACTTTCCAGAAGTCTGTGCACTCCCCAGTCTCGAAGAATCATGTGACTTGGACAGTACAGGTGCTGAAACCTGATCTGAAACCTAATACACTGCTTGTGCAGCACTGAGCATGTGCGAGATCTGCAAGGCTGAAATCCAGGAAGTCATACAGTCTGGCTTCATGATGCCCACACTTAAGATGGCCCCAGTCAATTTCTCTTTTATAAAGGGTCTAAATGCTGTAACAACCTAACAAAACGGACCTTAGTTTACAGACTAACTTTACTAGAATACATTAAGCTAAGAAAAGGCCTAAAACAAGAACTATCACAAAAAAAAAATGCAATTTTAATAAAAGCTGTGAAAGACTTGAAAAGATTGAAAAATTAGAACACTTGAAAATGGTTAAAAATGAATTGCCAGCACTGTGCTAAATATGAGGTCTCATAAACCCAAACGGAGTGGGAAGAAGGTGAAGTTGCACACAATAGCATCCTAATTTTTCCAAAATTTGCAAGTGTGTGACAAAACAGATTTAAATTCAAAGTCTGTGCTGCAGGAAAAAAAAAAAAAAGAGGACTATTAGAAGCCACAGATCAGACTGAACACCTCCCATTCTAGAACTTGGACAAGCAGAAAACACAAAGCAGGTCATCACAAATTCCATTAAAACATCTTGGCCAGGATCTGCACTGCTTGCTAATGAGTCAGGTCATAAATGGCTAAACAGCCATCATAAACAGTACATAGTAGAAGCTGGAAAGCAGAGACTTTAATGGAGCCGGATCGTAAATAGTCTTCAGAAATACACATGTCAGATTGAGGTCCGTGACCTATAATAACATAGATGAGCTGCTCAGAATTAGATTGCAAATTCCATAACACTGGCTAAATTCCTAAAAAGTCATGACAAAAAAAAAAAAAAATATATATATAATATATATATATATATATATTATATAATTTTTTTTTTTTTTTTTTGTCATGACTTTTTAGGAATTATATATATACACATACACACACACACACACACACACACACACACACACACATATATATATATATATTTGTAGCATAGGCATGTCTAATAGCAAACTGATATAGATATATATATATATATATATATAATATATATATATATATATATATATATATATATATATATATATATATATATATATATATATATATATATATATATATATATATCTATATCAGTTTGCTATTAGACATGCCTATGCTACAAATATCCAACTGGCCAATGAGGCAAGCACATTACATCCTTTAAGCAGAATATGCATAAAATCCATAGTATGTTAGTAAATGTATCTATTTGAAATATGTTGGTTATTTTATTTATTTATTTATTAAAATTCTTAAAAGTACAAAAAAAAGTACAAAACGCAGTCAGTTACCCGTAGGCCTCGATGCGCCGAGAACAACAATACAGCAACAACCAAAAAACACACACAGGCAGCGGAACAGATCAAATTTAAAATAGTAGCAGATCAAAGAACTATAAAACCTATGTAATTCCATAGGCTAGACTGAAAAGCTCAGTTTTTAAAAGCTTCCTGAACTTAAAAAGATCATTCTCAAGCCTTAATTTTAGAGGCAGGGAGTTCCAAAACTGTGCTCCCTGGACCGCACTCGTCCTCCCTCCGCATTTTTTCTTACGAAATTTAGGAATCACCAAAGTTTCCAAATACCTGGTGAATTTTTCCTGCAGGTACACTGGCCCCTTGCCATGGGTAGCCCTGTGCACCATGCATCCAGTCTTAAACAGAACCTGTTCCTTCACGGGTAGCCAATGCAGGGCTCTCAGCGATGGCGTGATGTGGTCACGACGACCAACACCCGTGAGTAGCCTCGCAGCGGCATTCTGAATAAGCTGTAATTTGTGCATGATGTTATTAGGTAAACCCAGGTACAAAGCATTACAATAATCTAATCGACTTCCAATAATGGCATTGACCATGGAGATCTTATGCGATTCTTCAATGAAGCGAAAAGTCGACCTCAGGAGTTTCAAGTGGAAGTGACAAGAACTCACCACCTGGTTTACCTGTGGTCGTAGCGTCAATCTCTCGTCCAAGATGATTCCCAAATCCCTGACCTGGGTGACTGGCACTGGGACCGATGAAAACGAGTCCGGCCAGGTAGGGAAACCGCCCGACCATGGCTGATTGCATAAAACCATGCACTCAGTCTTGGAGCCATTGAGCATAAGATAATTGGCCCCCATCCAGGCTTGAATTTCCTCCAGGCAGGTGGCCAGAGTTATCTGTGCCCCCCCATCCCTGGGCAGAGGAATGTAGAACTGGGTGTCGTCAGCGTAGACATGAAAAGATAGGTTGTGGCGGCGGATGATATATAGCAGAGGCCTCAGATAGATGTTGAACAGGAGCGGCGATAACGCCGACCCTTGAGGGACTCCACAGAACAGGGGACTATCAGAAGAGCAGTGCAGTCCCAGCCTTACTCTCTGAACCCTGTCCAGCAGAAATGAGGTCATCCATGCCAATGCTATACCATCAATGCCTGCCACAGTCCCTAATCGATCAAGCAGTCTAGAATGATCGATGGTATCGAATGCTGCCGACAGATCCAGCAATACCAAGGCCGAAGCCTCATTTCTGTCCAGGGCCCAGAGTAGATCATCCTGAACTTTGGTCAAGGCGGTTTCAGGACCTCTTCCTGGTCGGAATCCAGATTGAAAATCATCGAGAATGGAATTGGACTCGAGATGGGGCTGAATTTGCCACACTGCGGCTCGTTCCATGATTTTTGCCAGAAATGGTAGAGTTGAAATGGGACGATTATTGCTCAACACGGAGCGTGCCAGGTTAGCTTTCTTCAGCAGGGGAATAATCACCGCCCGCTTCAGAATACCCGGCACTGTTCCAGTGGAGAAGGAAGTATTTACAATGTCGGCAATAAAGGGGCCAATGTCTCTGCGGCGTCCTTCACTAGTTGCGCAATGCAAGGATCAAATGATGAGGACGAGGCTCTAAGAGACTTGAGGATATTCAGAATATCTAAAGTAGAGACGTCCACAAAACTAGAGAATCTTGTACCTTCATAGATGGGACAATATTCCTCAATATCTACTACTTTGATATTATTCCTAATAATTTCTATCTTTTCATTAAAATAATTTGATAAAATATTACAAAACTCTGGTGAAGCTTCTTCTTCCGGCTGTCTACATGCTGGATTAGCTAGATATTGCGCAACTCTAAAGAGTTCAGCTGCTGCATTTTTAGCATTAGCAATTTTTTCAGAGAAAAAATGCTTTTTGGCAGTTTGTATCCCTAGTTTATAGTTCCTCAGGGCTGCGGTATATACCTCCTTGGAGGCGGGCACCGGATTTTTTCTCCACGCTTTCTCCGCTGCTCTGCACTTCCATTTTAAACTTCTGGTCACCTGGGTAAACCAGAGGGGATTATTATTTGCTTGCCTAATGCAATGATTTCTCTTTAGGGGGGCTAAGTAGTCGAGCGCTTTTGTAATAGCCGTATTGAAAAAATTAATTTTCTCAGCTGCGACTTTAGTGGACTCAAACGATGCCTTATCAATATTCAACAGGAAGTGGTTACTAAAAGCCTTAACAGATATTTTAGTGAGATTTCTCGAAAATTTTGGAATACTGTTCCTATTAGGAACATGAGGTAACTTTTTGTGAAATTTATGGCTGTGATCAAATAATATTAATTTGTGATCACTCCATATAATCTCTTTCGGGGGATATACTTTCTCTATACATCCTGACTGGAAAAGCCAGTCCAGGGTGTGGCCCGCTTTATGAGTAGCCCAGATTGTCCAGATTGTAAAACCAGGAAATGTTGGTACAGTTTGAAAAAACTGACATTAAAAGCGGAGTTCCAAGCAAAAAGAGAACTCTGTCTCAACCAATTGGACCCCCCTCCCCCCCTTGTTTGTTTTCTTTTTTTGGTACTTTTTTTTTCTTCTGCGGGACTTCCATCCTATGTTGCCGCAGCGAGGTACGCGAGTCACGCAGCGGTTGCATCCAGCCCCTCTTCTTCCCCCCACGCTGCCTTCTGGGACATGCGTGTCCCAGAAGACGAAGGGACAACTCAGAAAGCGCAGTGAGATGAACGCATATGCAGTAGGAAACCGGATTCACTGCCCGTTTCTCTTACATGCAATGCCGGCGCCTGCACCTGAAGCCAATGGACGGATAGGCTTGGGATGCCGACACCATGGGCTCCCTGGACAAACAAGTTTCTTTATATTAAAGAAATCAGCAGCTACAGTATTTGTAGCTGCCGGCTTCCCCCCCCCCCCCAGACTGGAACTCCGCTTTAAGAGAGTGACCGCTGAAGTATCATAATATACTTCAGCACTTTTACACCATATCCCTCAGCTCTTTTGATTAGGTAAAGATTTACTCAGCAGCAGCCTATTTTCTTGCATCCCCCCCCCCTTTTATTAAAATATAAAAAAATTAAAAAGTGGTTTCTAACCCACGTGCTGTAGGATGTCATTGCCTGTATGTGTGACTGTACAATTTATTGTTAATTACCCGACACAGGGTCTTGCGGTTTCAAATGTTATGATTGTATGATGATGGTCCACGCGGACTGGCTTTTTGATAAATAAAAAAATTAAAAAAATATATATATAAAAAAATTAAGCTAAACAGCAACAGAAATATAAAAAAATAGCTTGTTGAAGAAAGCTACCATATGTTAAACTCTGCACATTCCTCTTTGAGCGTGGCAGCAATCATCACAAACATTCATTAAAGCGGAGGTCCACCCAAAAATGGAACTTCCACTTTAAGTGATGATGACCTCCTGACATGCCACATTTGGCATGTCTTTTTTTGGGAGCAGATTCCCTCTTTTTACAGGCACCCAGCTCCCACTTCCTCCCAGGGGTCCACGACGCCGGAAGGAAGTCCACCTCTCCCCCCTTCCTCCGTGCAATCTTCTGGGAGCCATAGCCAGGCGCCCACAGTTACAATGCCGGCGCCGCAAAGAGGAGGGGGAGAGGAGTGGGGTTTCGTTCGCTGCCATCGCTGGACAGTGGGACAGGTGAGTGTCTGATTATTAAAAGTCAGCAGCTACACTTTTTGTAGCTGCTGACTTTTAAATGGGTGGAACTCCACTTAAAAAAAAAGTTTGAATTGCTACTACTGTAAATTGGTGCGCATTAGGCGTTAGTCTGCTAGCGCTTAAATTGCGGGCCTGCAAGCTGGAAAATCCTTGAACAAGGTGAGGCTGCGAGTACAATTGTCACAATCTGGTGGCAAAGGTGGGATCTGAGAGTGCCACCGTCACATTCTGGTGGCAGCAGTGGGATCTTAAACTGCTGCTCTCACAAGCATGTTAATGCCCAACTCCTGCTAATGGTATTGGGCCTCTTTCCCACAGGCAGCCAGGGATGATAAAAACAGGCTGGGTCTGTACACATGCCTCAGCCACTGAAAATTTCATGCAACTTGTCGTATAGAGAGGCGACGTCGCCTGTCAAATGTGGTCATTCACATCAACGGAACTGCACTGCAATCGTCTGATGGTTGCAGTGTATTTCAGGGCTGCCAACCTCCCGCTGCATTTTTTACTGACAACATATGGGAAATTTACTAACGAAGCACATTTTTCTTTTATTGACAACCTCAAAAAGGTCAATTTTTTTTAAAACGAAGACAATATTCAAACAGTAGAAGCCCAATATGTGTTTTGTCCGTGTTCTCACCTAACAAGTAATTTGCATGGTTTACACTTACAAAAAGTCATCACCGCAAAATTATCAGCCCCTGATATTTACGGACAGTTGCAAAAGTCCCAGATTTTCACAAACTATCAGTACATTTTCTGACAGTTGGCAACCCTGCGGCACATTCGTTTAATTTAAAATTGAATTAAGGGAATTGGGGAGGAAGCCGGATTGCCTCTTGAACACTTGGAAGCCGTTAAATAGCATCCTCTGAAAACTCATCAACTCTATCACTTTTCAGAGACAAATCTAGTGTCTGAACATAGCCTTAGATAAAAAAAATTTTTTATATATATATATATATATATATATATATATATATATATATATATATATATATATATATATATATATATCACATATACATATACACACACACACACACACACACACACATATATATACACACACACACACAGTACATTATCTAATTCCAGGAGCTGGGCTTTAAAAGGTTGTAGAAGATGTTTGTGATTAGGCTTACTATGCATTTCTGTTTTGTATGACATTATTTATACACTACACTGTGATTATTTACCAGCCTACTCACATTTTCACAGAAAGCAAATGTTTAAAAATCAACTATACTCAGCACAAATAACATTCCAGTCTGTTTTCGGTAATTAGTAAGAGTGCACAATATGGTTTTTACAGTTCTGTCTGGAAAAGCTGCAGACAAAATCATGTAACAATAACTGTAAAATAACATTACAAAATATGACCAGCTATTTCCATAATAAGCACTGTTCACAAATTGTATTATACCACCTATCATTATACTAGAATGGTTATTTGATGGTAAACACCATTTTTTTTGCTACTTAAAAACAATTGCATATGACCTAATGTGTTTTATTTGTTTAAAATGCCAACTAGCCTAATGGAGAACCATCGCATCCCATTAAAATGTGTGTAGCACTTAAAGAGGTTGTAAAGGTTCGTTTTTTATTTTCTAATAAGTTTAAAAAAAGTTTTGTCTGATTTTCTCACTTCCTGTTCCTCCTCAGTAAGCTATTCTGGCTGACTAACCCCCAGCCAGAACATGGGGGCAAGCTTACCGAGGAGAAACAGAAAGTGAGAAATTCAGACTAAGAAAAAAAACATTTAGAAGAGAAATCGAAGGGAAAGGTAAGTGAACCAACCATGCACTAGCTTAAAGGGACCTATTTAGAAAAAAAAAAAACACGAACCTTTACAACCCCTTTAAAGCGGAACATCAGTAATTTTTTAAACTTTCCATCTATTAAATCTTTTGCCCTTGTTTGATTTAGGCCCCATGCGCATGAGACGCTGGTAAACTCGAGTTCAGAGGCATTTGGGCATTTTTTTCAACTGCCCCTGAACACATTTAATGTTATCCTATGTGTCCATGCACACATTCACGTTTTTTTGCGTTTTAAAGCAGTTGGGTTTAGGCTCGTTTCATAGCTTTGGGAGGGTCTACAATGTCTTTGTTATGAACGCTGATAGCTGCAAACGCGGTAAAACGCCGCTAAACGCGGCAAAACGCCGTGAAATTCGCGGCAAAAACTGGTGTTTTAAACGCCGTTTTTTGCCTTTGAAAACTTGAGTTTAAATGTGTTTGCATTTTCTTCTCGTGTGCATGGGGCCTTAGCCTTTAGCTTGTCTGTCAGCACTCGACCATACCTAGTCCTGCCCACTGCTTTCTAGATCGGCGTTTCTCAACTCCAGTCCTCAATGCGCCCCGTCAAGTCATGTTTTCAGGCTTACCATTATTTTGCACAGGTGATTTAATCAGTTTAGCTGGCTTAGTAATTACAGCCGTTTCATTTGAGGGAAATCCTAAAAAAACATGACCCATTGGGGTTGCCTCGAGGACTGCAGTTAAGAAACACTGTTCTAGATTGACAGCACTGCCTCTGTTGCTGAAACCCTTCCACTCTAATCTGTAGTGTCTGGGAGGGGGAGCTTGTGAGACACAAATAATAAAAAAAAAAAAAATATGAGGATGTTTTTGTTTACTTTACAAGGCTTGTGCATTGCATTGTAATTGGATTTGGTACTTGTTAGAATTCTTACACTACTCCAGTAAGACAGCCTATCAAACACGCAAAAAATCTTATCTAGAAAGCAGTACAAAAATTTTAAAATAATCAGCCAGTGCATTAAAAAGGCACTGAACGGGCTGTGTAACTACCAAGCTATCAACTAGCAGTACATGGACATAGCTTTAGAGGAGATGTGTTCTAACCCTATGGGTTCCCTTAAATCTCAAGCCACTGCAACATGCCAGTTTTGACACTTCCTGCTAGTGTCAAGCACTGCAACACCTGAAAAAAAAAGGTCATAAAAGGCTCATTACATGACACCAATGACAATAAATTGTTAGAGCGGACCCTTCCAGAAGTGTCAGTTCCCACAAAGCTCTCTGTTTTAATCCAAAAAGGTACAGAATTTATTAGGACAGTGCAATCTCAAAGAAACTGGGTGTATGAAGGTGTCTTTCTCCAGAATTAGGGTCGAAGAAGGCATTTCTAAAAGATGTACAAATAAAATTCTGAAATTCAACAATTTAGGCATATTATTTAGTGTGTTCACATCAGCCGTGCCCCTGAGCAGCTTAAAGCGGGGGTTCTGCGGTCCAGATGTTTTTTTTTTTTGTGGTAATTTAACTCTTGCAAAGTTCTTTAAATTGTACTCAAATGTTTCATGTTCTTAGAGCCCCGCATTCTCCCCTCGGCCTGAAATGTGACTTTATAAAAATTAGTTCTGGCCGTTTCCATTTTGCTTGTGGGCAGTGTGAAACCCACAAGCAAATGCTTCCGGGAAGTGGTGAATGCAGATATCCCAGCATTCACCGCTCTGCAGTGTTGACGGCGAGCAGCGCCGTCAACACTTCTCCATTGCCATCACAACGGCCGGCGTAGAAAAGTTCACGCCCCGTTGTGACAACATGCACAACATCCTCGTTTTGTCTTCTGAATCGTCTCCTAGGAAGCGTGACGCTGTGCTCCCAGGAGACATTGCACTGGGAGATGAAGCGACTGTGCCCATTGCAGCCTCACTCTGCCCAAGTCAGTGTACCTGAAATTGACAGGCTGCCGGCATCCATTCATTGTTTAAAAGTCGCGGCCTCCTCCTAGTCCCTTCGTGATAGGCGTTTCTCAGGAGACACAGTTCCGCCTATCATGAACGTTCTCTCATCCTCGGGCTCAGTTTCCCAGCAGACACTGTGTTCAGTGTTCCGCCAATCACAGACATCCTCTTGTACGAGGATGAAAAGACGTCCATGATTGGCGGAACACTAAACACAGTGTGTGCTGGGAAACTGAGTCCGAGGATGAGAGAACGTTTGTAATAGGTGGAACTGTGTCTCCTGAGAAACGCCTATCACAAAGGGACTAGGAGGAGACCGCGACTTTTAAACAATGAATGGACGCCCGCAGCCTGTCAATTTCAGGTACACTGACTCGGGCACAGTGAGGCTGCAATGGGCACAGTGGAGGATGGGCGCAGTGGAAGATGCAGGCGGCTGGTTCCTTGTGTCTTCGGCAAGATGGCTGGTTACTTGGGTCTCCCCCGGTGGGACGTGAGAGCTTGGATGAGTGTTGGAAGGCAGCGGGAGAGGGGATGTCCCCTCCCACTGCTTTTAATAAAAAAACAAGCAGCCGATTAGCCGATCTGGTTGTTATTACAAGAGAGCGGAGAGCGACAAGAGAGCTGACCGTCGGTTTTAAACAACAGTACCGGGGTGATGTCTGCAGGCATCACTCTGGTACAACCACTTGAAGCCGAATGATGTACAGGTACATGATCTGGCGGCAAGTGGTTAATCTTCAGACTAAAGTTGCATTTATACATTTTCTTCTTACACAATTCACACAACTTTCAAAGAGTCACAAATTTTTCCAATTGAATCCAATGATAAAAAAAGAAAGTGAATCCTGTGTGAAAGTCGGTTGGTACACACAATGAGATTATCGGACGAATGATAGTCTTTTTTTGCATGCTAATCTCGTAAACAAATTGAAGTTACAAAAATTCTCAAAGTGATGTAATGTGTTGTAGTGCATTTTCAAATGACAACTGTACTGATTAAACGAAAATTGTGCGATCTGGTGTTGTACGAGAAAATATTTTGTGCTTGTCCCAGCGGATATCATATGATCACTTCACTTCACTTTTTTTCGTACGATTTTTCAATTGTGTGTGTGTACGGGCAAATAAAATGTTTCCATGAAAGGAAAAGACCAAATAGGTTTGCTGGAATTTAGGACTTAAAAACATCACACGCATTTTTCAGCTAAAGTGCATTGTTCATTTCCCGAACAAATGTAGGTTTGCTTCCACAGCTACATCAGATGATGTCATTTTACTAGTCTTACCGGATTTATATATGCAGACAACAAGTTCCTGGACACAACGTAAGCAAAAAGTGGCTTGTCAAGCTCAGAGCTGCTCTTCTTGCTGAAATACGGGCTGAACAAATATCGTCTAACTACAAGACGCAGGTCTATTCCTACTTGAATCTTGGTGTCCATTGTCTTGGTTTCCTGAACAAATAAGACTGGCCATTGCTGCCCTCTCCTTCACTTTACAGGGTGACTGGTCTTGTATACGCCCCCCTGTAGTTTTCTACAGATGGCCTGTAGTGGGTTCCTCCCACAATTCTGCTCTCCATATAGGTTATATGATGCACACCAACATCAAGTTTATGAGGATAGATCTAGGTTTGTAAAACGGTATCTGGTAAAAATAGTAAAAAGGTGAAGTCTGAGCATGTAGGCCCCTTACAAAATAATCTAGAGTGGGTGACTGGGGACAAAGAGAAGGCAAATTTATTAAATGTTTTCTTCAGCTCTGTGTATACAATGGAGCATGGGGGAGCTCATGTCCAAAATGGGGGTGGGAGTGACACAGCCTCAAATCCACAATGGCTGAAAAGTGATATGGTCCAGAAATATTTAGACAGAATAAAGGTGGATAAAGCACCTGGACCTGATGGCATCCATCCACGGATCCTAGGTGAGTTGAGCTCTGTCATTTCAAAGCCACTGTATCTAATATTTAGGGACTCATTAAAGACAGGAATAGTACCACTGGATTGGCGCAGGGCCAATGTGGTGCCCATATTTAAAAAGGGAACAAAGTCTTTACCAAGTAACTATAGACCTGTTAGTTTAACTTCTATAGTTGGGAAGATACTGGAACGTTTAATAAAAGACCACATGGATGAGTTCTTGCTGGAAAAAAACGATTTAAGCAGCAGACAGCATGGATTCATGAAAGACAGAAGTTGTCAGACAAACCTGATTTCCTTTTATGAAGAGGTAAGTAAAACCCTGGACAGAGGCGTGGCTGTGGACGTGATATATTTGGATTTTGCAAAAGCGTTCGATACAGTTCCGCACACACGGCTCATGTGTAAGGTAAGGTCTACAGGATTGGATATATCAGTTTGTAAATGGATAGAAAACTGGCTGAAAGACAGAATTCAGAGAGTCGTGGTTAATGATTCTTACTCTGAATGGTCCAAGGTTATCAGTGGTGTACCCCAAGGTTCAGTGCTGGGACCCTTACTTTTCAATATATTTATAAATGATATTGGGTCTGAGATCAAAAGTAACATTTCTGTCTTTGCAGATGACACCAAGCTATGCAGTGGAATAACGTCCTTGCAGAATGTCTCCAATTTACAAGCCGACCTCAATGCTCGGTCTAATTGGGCGACTAAGTGGCAGATGAGGTTTAATGTAGATAAATGTAAAGTTATGCACTTGGGGGCTAAGAATATGCATGCATCATACATACTAGGGGGGAGTACAACTGGGGGGATCTGTAGTGGAGAAGGATCTGGGGGTTTTAGTTGATCATAAGCTCAATAATGGCATGCAATGCCAAGCTGCGGTTTCCAAAGCGAGCAAAGTCCTTTCTTGTATTAAGAGAGGTATGGACTCCAGAGACAGAGATATAATTTTGCCCCTGTACAAATCATTAGTAAGACCTCATCTGGAATATGCAGTTCAGTTTTGGGCACCAGTTCTCAAAAAGGACATCGGAGAACTGGAGAAAGTGCAGAGAAGGGCAACCAAACTGATAAGAGGCATGGAGGAGCTCAGCTAGGAGGAAAGATTAGAGGAACTGAATTTATTCACTCTTGAGAAGAGGAGAATAAGGGGGGATATGATCAACATGTACAAATATATAAGAGGTCCATACAGTGAACTTGGTGTTGAGTTATTCACTTTACGGTCAACACTGAGGACAAGGGGGCACTCTTTACGTCTAGAGGAAAAGAGATTTCACCTCCAAATACGGAAAGGTTTTTTCACAGTAAGAGCTGTGAAAATGTGGAACAGACTCCCTCCAGAGGTGGTTCTGGCCAGCTCAGTAGATTGCTTTAAGGCCTGGATTCTTTCCTAAATGTACAGAATATAACTGAGTACTAAGATTTGTAGGTAAAGTTGATCCAGGGTAAATCCGATTGCCTCTCGGGGGATCAGGAAGGAATTTTTTCCCTGCTGTAGCAAATTGGATCATGCTCTGCTGGGGTTTTTTGCCTTCCTCTGGATCAACTGTGGGTATGGAGTTGGGTGTATAGGATTTTACTGTGTTTTTTATTTTGTTTTTTTATTTTTTGTGGTTGAACTGGATGGACTTGTGTCTTTTTTCAACCTGACTAACTATGTAACTATGTAACACAAAAAAACTCTTCCATTTCTGAAAGCATTAACTTACAGCAATTTTTCACACCTGACAAAAAAAAAAGAAGGGGGACTATAAGCATAACACTTTTCATTTATACATGGAAATAATTATTAACTGCATTTTAGGGTGGGCATCAGTGTTAATTTTGGCAGCAAATTTCTATTTAGTTTTAGTCTTATGCCACATACACAACCGTTTTTTGGGTTGTAAAAAATTACGTTTTTTTTTATGTCATTAAAAACAATCGTGTGTGGGCTCCAGAGCATTTTTCACGATGTAAAAAATGGGCAATAAAAATTTCGAACATGCTCTAATTTTTCACGTCGGAAAAAATGGTCGTGTGTGGGCTTGAACGACGTGAAAAACCTGCGCATGCTCAGAAGCAAGTTATGAGACGAGAATGCTCATTCTGGTAAAACTAGCGTTCGTAATGGAGTGAGCACATTTATCACGCTGTAACAGACTGAAAGGCGCAAATCGTCTTTTACTAACACTAAATCAGCAAAAGCAGCCCAAAGGGTGGCGCCATCTGCATGGAACTTTCCCTTTATAGTGTCGTCGTACATGTTGTACGTCACCGCGCTTTGCTAGAGCATTTTTTTTTTCACGATCGTGTGTGGGCAAGGCCGTTTTAATTATCGGGTTGAAAAAAACTTTGTTTTTTCTAGACCCTTAAAAACTTCATTTTTTACAACCCGAAAAACGGTCGTGTGTACGTGGCATTAGTCTTAGCACTAAAATGGCATTTTAGTTTTAGACCCATTTTAGTCTTCTGCAATTGTTTGAGTTTTAGTCATATTTAGTCGACTAAATCTCCAGTAGATTTTAGTCTATTAAAATGTCCTACGTTTTCGTCGACTAGAAACTCCAGTACATTTTAGTCGACTAAAATGCTTTTTAGTCGTCTGAAAATCTAATGGGTGTAATTAAAATTGTAATGCATTAGTTAACATTTCTCTACAATTTTCAAACTCATTATATACTGCTGGAGTGAAAAATCGAATATGTTATTTATGGAATTGAGGTATGAACATGCACTACAGACCAGTGTTAATTTTTAAATCAAATTTCAATTTAGATTTAGTCTTTGTCTTTTGACTAAAATGGCATTTTAGTTTTAGTCCTCTCAATTTTTTTAGTCAACTAAATTAACACTGGTGGGTATGCAATAAAACACTTGCAGTAGTTCAAAGTACATATATTTATACAGTTCTACACTAGACCAAAAAGAGATTAACTGAGAAGGAAGGTGGGACAGAGGACTGGGTTCCTAAAAATAATTGTATGGGCTATATAGATTTCACCTACAGTAAAAGGGATAAGAAAGCAGATTTAAAATGAACATTAGAAGCTGCTGAAAGAATACTGAATATTTACAAAAGTGGCTTTTGCAGGCCACCTCCAGTGAAAAGCCAGGAGGTGATTCACTTGAATCAGAATAACAATTCAGCACTCAGCGTGGGCCTGAAAATCATCTCTAGCGCGTTTAGGGGGTAAGCTGAAGTTATAATGCTTCATTCATAAGTGCTCTCATTCCCAACCTCATTCAGTGCTGATGGTTCACAATTTTCAGCGACTGAGTCATATATTCCAACAACTAGTACAGCAAACAATGCATGGAGCGAAGCTGTATACATACATTGCCAACCTATTTTTAAGTACACCTGTCACAAATCTAAACTGCAGCAGCTCTAAAGCCACTGATTACTGTGAAAATGACAATGGCAGTGAAGGGGTTAACCACTAGGGGGCGCTGTAGGGGTTAAGTGTGACCCCATGTGTGTTTCTGACTGTAGGGGGAGGGGCTGGACGTGTGACGTCAGTGATAATCGTTTCCTATATCAGGGAACAGACAATCACTGACATTGCCACAGAGAAGAATGGGGAAGGTTTGTTCACACTAACCTCTCCCCATTCTTCAGCTCCTGTGACCTGATCGCGGGACACCCGCGGTGATCGGGTCCGCGGGCGTGGTCACAGGAGCTGAAGAACGGGGCGTGAACGTGCCGCTGGCGGCGCGCTCGCGACCCACGGCTGGGCTCTTAAAGAGGACGTGTATATATATATATATATATATACACACGTCCATGTGCCCAGCCGAGCCATTCTGTCGACGTATATAGTCGTGCGGCGGTCCTTAAGGGGTTAATGATTACAAAAAAAAAAACACAGTAATAGAGAGCTTGTGCATACCACCTATGAACCTCATAGTTCTGTAGCTCAATTGATTTTAAAGGCCCCTTTCAGATGGGGCGGACTCCATGAAGCGGATCTGCCTGCTCAGCAGAGGATCTCTCTGCTGATCCCCACTGAGCAGGCGGATGACAGGTCCATGTCTTCTCCACTATGCAAAGGGGACTAAAATTAGCGGGACGAAAGACATGGAAAATATTGAACAATCACAGAAACTATATAATAATAATATTATTATTATATATAAAAAAAAAAAAAAAAAAAAAAAGGACAAAGTCAAACAATGATAAAGGAAAAGCGCACAAGCTCTGTCATTTGGTGCAACTGCAAGACTAGCTTAAAGGCACAACCACGGCACACACATAAATGGAAAGTGAAAAGGTCAGAAATACAAGGAATTTGTGATTTATCATATCAAAGAAACAAGTATAGACTAGCTGGGCAAACCATTCTCAAATGTGCTTCATGTAAAAACATCCTCTCCAAAAGAACTGAAAATGTGGCATCTTTACATCACAAAAGGAGGATTTAAAAATACTAGAGAAAGGAAAAAGTGGCACTGATGGCTGAACAACCTAATTTCACACAGTTTGTAAACACAAGAGATAGGATTTGCACTGTTCTGTTTATATTGCAGTATGTATAGGAATGCACATACACCCATATTATTTCCTTTTCTACAGTACATTGATATAAACCAGTCACATAGGAAAAATAATGAATTTCTACCTGTAATGCATTTCATGCAGGAAAATGCATGAGTCTTGTTGCATGCAAATAGATTAGACACCATCTCTAGATGTTGGGTTGCCTATTAGGGCTTTGCATGATTCATGTGAACCTGAGGAGCAGATCAATGGGCAACTGAAGAATTGAACGTATACAGCTGACAACGCTGCCGCTGATTGCAGCTTAGTCTTGTCAGCCTGTCTCCCGCGAAGGAGTGACATCATGGTGGCTCCGGCCAATCACAGCGCCGGAGCCATGATACCCGAAAGTAACTCAGGTATCAATAGCGGCAGTGAGGAACGAGAGTTGCTTAAAAATGTTCAAATAAAAAGCCAAATGGCTGCTTACTTTAGGAGTGCCCAAGGCCGGCACTGAGGCTGGATGGCATAGAATCAAATTGGTGGAGATGGTCCTGACTCGTTGCGCTGGCGTGAGTTCCACCCTGCACCGCAGTGAGCCAAAGGGGACCGGAGGTGACCTCGGTACGTGACGCCTCTACGTCCATTTCGTTTGACACGTCTTCGGGAAGTTTTAAGTTTAATAAACGGGATTACACTATTTCGGACCTTATCTTCTTATTTGCATATGCCGTCCTGAATCTCCATGGGTTAAGAGGTTGTTCCATTATCTGCTTATTTCATCTGTTAAAAGCGAAGTCCAACTTGCTATGAAGCACATTTATCCACTTTTTTCAGTAAAATGGTCAACTACTTGTGGTAAGCTGCCATCTTTTGAGCACTTTTGTGGGTGTCCTTATCAGTCTGTGAAGGTGGACCATTAACAGCTTTCATCATTGGATATTACTCTATTTTTCTATCATTGGATATTACATTCACTGGATGTTTGTGGCAATTGTTGAGGATCTTGCAGTACACTACAGTTCTATGGACTGATAGCAGCTGATAACATAAATTCAATAAATTCATGTGCTGCTATTATTTATGAAATATTGTTATTATATTCTTTGTCTTTCACTTAATGATCACTAACTACAGTATCAAGTTTATCTATTAGGCACCTGTCACGTTGGCGACTAGATGATAAAACGTGTTTTTTTTTACATATTTAGGTTATATTAGGTAGGCTCGCTTGAAATTGCACTGAAAGTGCACTTGGAAGTGCAGTCGCTGTAGATCTATGGGGGACATGCAAGGGAAAAAAAACGCATTTTAGCTTGCATATGATTGGATAATAAGATCAGCAGAGCTTCCCCTCATTTAAGATCTACCCCTCAGATGTACAGCAACTACATTTCCAAGTGCACTTTCAGTCCAATTTCAAGAGCACTTTGCACTTGTAGTGCAAAGTAGATTTGCCTTTCGTAAATAACCCCCAATGTTTCTCAACTCCGGTCCTCAAGTACCCCCAACAGGTCATGTTTTCAGGCATTCAATTATTTTGCACAGGTGATTTGATCAGTTCCACTGCCTTAGACCCCTTTCACACTGAGGAGTTTTTTAGGCGGTAAAGCCTTAAAAATAGCGCTGCTATACTGCCTGAAAAACTTCTGCACTGCACACTCAATGTGAAAGCCAGAGGAATTTCACACTGAGGCGATGCGCTAGCGGGAGAGAAAAAAAATCTCCTGCCAGCATCTTTGGAGCGGCGTGTATACCGCTCCTTCACCGCTCCTTCCCATTTAAAACAAACAATGGGAAACCGCGGCAATACCGCCCGCAATGTGCCTCTGCAGAGGCGCATTGCGGGCGGTATTAACCCTTTATCGGCCACTAGCGGGGGGTTAATACCACACCGCTAGCAGGCAAATCTGACGGTATAGCGCGACTATTTTTAGCGGCGCTATACCGCCACCGCGGCTCCCGCCCCAGTGTGAAAGGGGCCTTAGTAATTACCACAGTCATTTCATCTGAAAGAAATCCTAAAAACATGATCTGTTGGGGGCACTTGAGGACTGGAGTTAAAACATTGATCTATGCCACCTGACTGACTTTCCTCCAGACTTGGCCAAGTAAGATTGGCCAGGAGCTAATAAATGCCAAATGGTTGCATATTATGCAATGCCTGTGTGTCAATTGTTGATTGATTTTTTTTTTTTTTTTTTAAGTGCCGTTTCGCACAGGGGCAATCCAACTTACAGGGTGACTTTGCAAGGCGATTTGGAGGAGACTTCATTGTGACTTTTAGCAACTTACAATGTGACTTAAAGTTGCCTCCAGGACAGGCGACTTTGGCTGTGGCCAATCACAGAATAATCAGCTCTGTGGGAGAGATGGGTTTGCCTGGGTAAACAATTTTTTTCCCTGTAAAGTTGCTTCAGTTAAGATGGAGATCCGACTTTTGAGGCAACTTCCATTGAAATCTATGGGTACAAGTTGCCTAGAAGTCGCCTTGAAGTAGTACAGGAACCTTTTCTGAAGTCGGTGTAACTTCAGTAGTGTACATTAAGACAGCTCTCATTCACTTCAATGGAATTTCCTATGTCCAGCGACTTGGGGTAACTTGGAGGTCTGGCAAGTCGGATCCCAAGTCGCACTTAGAATTCTGGGATTTACCTTACAGTGTACTTGCCCATTTTCAGCCCGCTCCAGTCATGTGTTCCAGCTCCTGCAGCAGCAGAGAGGAGGGGGCACCAACAACAGATGGGCAAAGGGGCCTATAGCTGACTTCACCTCTCTCAGGCATTCCAGCCGTTGTCAAGCACTCGCTCCTCTCCCCTACAACTGCTGCTGTCCAGTTGTATTGCCATTTATTGAGGGGGGTTAATAAAACTGGAGAAATCCGAGTCCGGCCATCTCGGATTCTACAGGATGTTTAGCTGCTGGCTTTTAATTTTTTCGTGGGGGCCTGGAGCACCACTTTAACCACTTAAGCCCCGGACCATTTTGCTGGTCAAAGACCAGAGCTTTTTTTGCGATTCGGCACTGCGTCGCTTTAACAGACAATTGCGCGGTCGTGCGACGTGGCTCCCAAACAAAATTGGCGTCCGTTTTTTTCCCACAAATAGAGCTTTCTTTTGGTGGTATTTGATCACCTCTGCGGTTTAGTTTTTGCGCTATAAACAAAAACAGAGCGACAATTTTGACAAAAAAAATATATTTTTTACCATAATAAATGTCCCCCAAAAATATATATATAAAAAAAAATTTCCTCAGTTTAGGCCGATACTTATTCTTCTACATATTTTTCGTAAAAAAAAAAAAATTTTTTTACTAGTAATGGCGGCGATCAGCAATTTTTTTCGGTACTGCGACAATACGGCGGACACTTCGGACACTTTTGACACATTTTTGGGACCAGTGGCATTTTTATAGCGATCAGTGCTATAAAAAAGCATTGATTACTATAAAAATGCCACTGGCAGGGAAGGGGTTAACACTAGGGGGCGGGGAAGGGGTTAAGTATGTTCCCTGGGTGTGTTCTAACTGTAGGGGGGGTGGACTCCCTAGGGGAAATGACTGACCGTCTGTTCATACATTGTATGAACAGACGGTCAGACATTTCTCCCCTGACAGGACCGGGAGCTGTGTTCTCGGTTCTCACTCGGCGGTGATCGCGGGCACACGCGCAGAGTCAGGAGCGATCGGGGGGTGGCCGCTTCGAGAGCCAACGTAGAGCTACGGGCTCTCGCGCAGGAGAGCCAACCTGCCGCCGTAAAACTGCGGCGGCTGGTCGGCATCTAGTTAAAATGAGAATATCCCTCTTTTTAAAAAGACGCAAAACCTGGAAAAAATAAAAACGGGCGAATAAAATAAAATAGTTTTTGCTAAACATACACTTTAAATGCCCCACTCCGTGCTGGCGTTATTTTATGCCAAACTGAAGAAAAATGTATCATCCAGTTAGCCCTAGGGTCGTTAACTTCTTATATCTGTTTTTTTTTCCCGATTTGCTTATCCTGGTTTTATACAAATAGTAACTATATACAGTCAAATCAAATTGCTCAAAATCACATTTAGCCAGCCTAGCATTAAAAATCCTTTTCCAATAAAATCACAATAGGCTTGTATCAGTGTGGGGAAGGCTGTACAAGGCTTTTTACTATAGCCAGCTGCAGCAAATTGGCCAAGAAAGGTTACATATTTGTTATTGTTATTTTGTAGAATAAAGTCGGGCTGAAGCTATACATTCCTGCTCCAGCAGCTTGCCATTTTCCATGCTCTCTCCCACTTCATTTCTAATTCTCTAAAAGAGCCTTAATGGAATTTACAATCTGTTCAGACTTGTAACGCACGGTTTACTCAAGGGCTTAAATCACATGCTGGTTTTGCCTTTAGGACACAACCCCAGAGTTGCAGACAGAAAAATATTAGTCGCAAAAACACAATAGCCTTGGGCATGTAAAAATTCAGAAAGACAAAATAAAAGCTTATATAAAAAGTCTACAAAACAAATGTTTAAATCATCATATTATTTGTTATGTTTAATTAGCAAATTATTTGTACCTCTGACCCACACACAATTTTATGTAGATAACCTGGAGCAGCAAACTAGGAAAACCAGTTTGTAGTAAATAGTATTCATCTCCCACTAACAGAGCCTCCCTTACTCCTAATGGCATCACAAACGCGTCCCTTGTTTTGCCGCAATTCTAGAATTGTGGCAATTCCGCCCGCAATTAAAAAATCGCCTAGGTGTTAAAGGTTACATTTACACCTGCGATTAAGGCCGCTGTGAACTGTAGTGGCAGGAATCTGCGGCTGCGAGCAGCTAGGTGCAGCTGCCGGCCCTGTTCACTATAATGTAGGGCTGCAACTAACAATTATTTTCATAATCGATTAGTTGGCCGATTATTGTTTCGATTAATCGGATAATAGCCTTAAAAAAAATTGTTTGCATTTTTTATTTTTTTCGGGCCAATTTGTTGTTGGGCAGATTACAAAACACAAATTGCCGCCGCAAAAACACATTACATGCTTTTCTGCAGCTTCTCTATTGAAGTATATTGAACCCAAAAAAAAATAGCACCGTTTTGCGTTAAAAAGTCCTTCCCCTTTCCAAATACACAGCAGCTGAAAAAAAATCATGGATGTGAATGTGTCCCATAGGAAAACATGTAAATGAACTGTAGTGTGTTTCTGCAAAAAGCACCAAAAAAACAGCCTGAGATGTTTAGTAACATAATGGGGTTAAAAAAAAAAAAAAAATAATAAGTACAAAAAGAGCAAATAATCGCTACTGTAAGGGGTTAATTTTTTTACTGTGGGACAGTGAAAGTAATATTTACAGTAGCGATTTGCTTTTTTGTACTATAAAGGGCTAATTTTAGTTTTTTTTAACCCCATTATGTTACTGGCCGATTAATCGATTATGAAAATTGTAATCGATTAATTTCATAATCGATTAGTTGACGATTAATCGATTAGTTGTTTCGGCCCTACTATAATGGTAGGTCACGAGCAGCCGCAGCTATCCATATAGCCAGCAAACCTGCGGTGATCGCTGCTGGACGAACACTGTCTGCGCAGATATCCCTTCGAATAGCCGCAGCAGGAATCAGAAGATTCCGGACACTACAATTCGCACCAGCCTTAATCGCAAGTCTAAATGTAACCCTAAAGTACGATTCCTGTTCAACCTCAACTAATCTTAAAGTGGTTGTAAACCCTCAAATATACTGAGTTAAGTGAATAGTCTCAGGCGATACACAGAGATAAAATAAATCCTCTTACATAAGTTTTACTTGTTTATCTGCAGTCTTCTCTTCCGTACAACCCTTCAAAAGTGATACAATTTCCACTGGATTCCAGTAGCGAGGTAGCCATAGGATTTACCAGCTCTACATGGTCATAACAACATTTACATTGATTGTGTTATCGATTGTGTTTTGCTACCCTGAGAGATCATTTTTGATGTGCATTCCACAATGTACTATATCTCCAAATGTCATGATTGCTACCAAAGGGTAGAACTTTCAGTGTTGAATATTGGGAAGGTGTTGACCCAACAGTGATCCCATGAACACTGCAGCTTATTACAGAAAAAACTCTTTGGGTGAAAACCTTGTTAATTAAAGCCATATAATTACCTGTTAAAGTTTGCACTACTTCCAGGCATTTGAAATGTTCTTCCTTGTTTGAGTAAAGCCTCGTACACACGATCAGTCCATCCGATGAGAACGGACCGATGGACAGTTTTCATCGGTTAACCGATGAAGCTGACTGATGGTCCGTCGCGCCTACACACCATCGGTTAAAAAAACGATTGTGTCAGAACGCGGTGACGTAAAACACAACGACGTGCTGAAAAAAAACGAAGTTCAATGCTTCCAAGCATGCGTCGACTTGATTCTGAGCATGCGTGGATTTTTAACTGATGGTTGTGCCTACTAACGATCGTTTTTTTCCCATCGGTTAGGAATCCATCGGTTAAATTTAAAGCAAGTTGGCTTTTTTTAACCGATGGTTAAATAACCTATGGGGCTCACACACGATCGGTTTTGACCAATGAAAACGGTCCACCAGACCGTTGTCCTCTGTTTAACCTATCGTGTGTACGAGACCTAACAGGATCTTAGAGGGTGCTTTAAGCTACGTATGAGACGAGGTTATGATGGGAGTGGTCTACCTGCCAACTGCCATTTTCCGGTGACAATGTTGTATTTTTTACATTTAGTAGAGGGTCAGAGAATAAAAAAGAAACAAAAATTTTTTGTAACAATTTTTCTATACTTTTTGCTATAAATTTTATACATTTTCTGCTATACTGCATTTTCCTAATTTGTTACTTCTGTCCTATGACCCATTCAAGAGGTTATTAGTCTTGGATTTCTATTTCTAAGGGCTGTATATCCCAGGTGCCATTGTTACCTGCAAGCATTGATGTTACACCCCCCCCCCCCTGCGCTGACTGACTCGTGAAACTTTTCAGCACCCCTGCAGTACAGTTGTAGCTCAGAAGGTGGGCTCTGTAAAATGAGTGACACAACAGTGCATATTAAATACAAAAAAAAAAAAAGGCGGCGGCATAGTGAATATGTGTCACTGCATTAAAGGAGTCCATTGGGATTCTTCAAAAAGTATGTTTACATATTTCAAGATCATTCACAATAGGGACTAGACTAAAACAAATGGAAATTTAATGTGAAAATGAATATATGGTTCTGCATTTTGACCATAGATACTTGGAGTTAAAGCAATTTCTCCTTAGTCACTAATCAGAACTCAAAAGGGTAGGTATGATGCTCAATGCAAACCAAGGAAAACAAATTACAACAAGAACACGGTAATATATCAGGCTGCAATGTGTCTAGAGAAAGACAAACTGATCCTTGGGGGTACCGCTACTCAATAAAAAACAGGGACGAGAACGCAAATTATTTTTTTCACCTCTACTGTCAACAAATTAATTTATTAATTATATAGCTTTGTCTGCATTTTTGCCACTTTGTGTAAGGCTCGTACACACGATAGGTTAAACAGAGGACAACGGTCTGATGCAGCCTTTCTCAACCAGTGTGCCGCGGCACACTGGTGTGCCGTCAGAGGTTCTCAGGTGTGCCGCGGGGTCAGTGGAGAGAAGGCTGTCAGATAAGCCTGCTCTCTTGCCGAACTGTGAGAAGCTCTGTCGGCTTCAAAATAGAAAATAAAGTGCATAGGAGTGTGCTGTGCTCTCTGCTTCCCCCTAGAGTGCAGTACCCGGCTCAATGAGGAATCTGGAAAGGTACTGAGCTAGAAGCTAGATTCATTTTAAAATGGCTTTATACATGTGTCTGTGTGTGTGTCTGCACATGTGAGTGCATGTATGTATGTATGAATGTGTGTGTGTGTGTGTGTGTGTGTGTGCGCATGTAGGTATGTGTGTGTGTAAACATGTGTGTATGTGTGTGTAAGCATGTGTGTAAGCGTGCGTAAAGTGAAAAAAAGTGGTATATAAATCCATAATTATTTTTTTTCCACATTATTTTTCTATATGAGTGGGTATTGTAGCGCTGTACTCCTTTGTATTATGTATTGCTTTGAGGTTTTTGTGCTTAACTTTAGTGCTAGCTGCTTCATTTATTTAATTGCTTTTTTCAACATATGATACACAATCATTTTTTATTTTCACTAATTTCCTTTAGCGCTGCGTCAGCCTTAGGGCTTTTCTCTTTTCTCTTGTGTAAGCGTGTGTCTGTATGTATGTGTGTATGTTACTTTTAATCCTGACCCCCCCCCCCCCCCCCCCCACATTCCTGTACCATCAGAATGGCTTTTGTAGGGCTTGTTTGATAGCAGCAAGGACTGCTGCTCCTCTGAAAAGCAATCCATGCACAGATCGCTTTTCAGAGGCATTTGACAGGCGGTAAAAAGGCATTATGTTGCTTCCTCACCACCTGTTTTAGGCCCGTAAATGCAACATCACTACACCGCAACTGTGCAATGCACACAGTTGCAGAGTAGTTGCAGTGCAGCCCTATTCACCCTCGGTATACCTCCAGTTGCAGCCACAGCATGTGAACACCCTCAGCTGCTGCCTCTGCAGCTAAAGGTGGAGAAGTTGGGGGTGGTAAAAACAGCTCAACCATGTGGTTTTACCGCCCCTATGACATGTGAACAAGTCCTTGGTTCACATCTGTGTAGCTGCATGTAGGGCAGTCCATTATTTCCGTACCCACAAAATGCAGGGAAACAAGTCCCCAAACTTTTTTTTAAAATTGCACTGCAGCAAAAGCACCCCACGTTTTCCAATCTGTGGGGGTACCATTAAGAATTAATGGTACCCCTAAAGAGCAGAGCATTTGTCTGTGAGCACGATTTTGCCCGTGTTCTGCGACACACCGTAATGTGAACCAAGCCTTGGACTGGGGTGCCTCAAGACTGAAAATACTTTTTAAGGGTGCCCTGACTAGAAAAAGGTTGAGAAACACTGGTCTGATGGACCGTTTTCATCGGTCAAAACCGATCGTATGTGGGCCCCATAGGTTATTTAACCATCGTTTAAAAAAAAGCCAACTTGTTTTAAATTTAACCGATAGCTTCCTAACCGATAGGACAAAACCGATCGTTAGTAGGCACGACCATCGGTTAAAAATCCATGCTTGCTCAAAATCAAGTCAACGCATGCTTGGAAGCATTGAACTTCGTTTTTTTTTCAGCACGTCGTGTTTTACGTCACCGCGTTCTGACACGATCGGGTTTTTTAACCGATGGTGTGTAGGCGCGACGGACCATCAGTCAGCTTCATCGGTTAACCGATGAAAACGGTCCATTCTCATCGGATGGACCGATCGTGTGTACGCAGCATAACAGGTCATCAGTGAAATTCTGATCACTTGGATACAGATATACTGTATAGTTTGCTGATGTTATGTTGGATGGAAAAGGATGAGAATTGCATACAAGTTTGGCCTTGTCCCTTCCTGTCTCAATTTTGGACATCCAAGTGATGGGCAGCCTTACTAATTGGGAGGCTGACCGCAGGGAAGCTACATTTTTTTCATTTTTTTTTTTAACAGGAAAATAGCTTATAAATTATATAAAGAGAATTTTAGCTGTCTAGATCAATGAATCTACTGAACATGCTGACATATGCTTTTCACTGCAGGTAATTTCTGCTAATGCAATTTGCCCATCTTATACTCAGCTTGAATTACCCAAATTTGTAGTGCATTTATTCTAACGGCAGTTGCATTAGTTGCATTCTAATCCAGCGTGTCTACATTTAAAGCAAACATTGTAAAGCTCATGGGATCATCAGTTTATTCATTATCCATTAGCCATCACAGACATAAAATTGCACTTAGCACTTTCTTGCTTTGTATTTTTGAACAGGAACATGGCAAACACCACATTGACATTAGAATTTAAAATCAATGTCCATGAAGCCCTAAGCATTCAGTCTTATTTTACTTGCATGTGCATTCTGGTCAGGACCTGACATGTGTAATCTGTTACAATGAGTTAAATCTGCTTGTATGAGCAAGCCTTAAATACTCAGTTATGTACTCCGTGCCACTACTTTCTTTCCAATCTTCTGGAAAAGAGTAATTTGAAATTTATAAAAGCCAATTATCACCACTGCCTCGGTGTTGCAGCAATTTGCAAATTCAAAAGCTGAACTCACCAGCATAAAGCTAAATATGTAGGTTTTCCATTTAACACACACCACCATGAAAACAAACATCTGTGTTTTTATTGTGTTTTGGATGCAGATATTCGCAAATTCATCAGATACATTCTAGTATTGAAAAAGAAGTTCGATATAGAGCATTCACTGAACTGCTTTAATATTAGTATCCAGAACACGTGATGAATTTATTGGTTTCTGATGCATACTGATTAATAAGTAGGGGATTTTCACCCATTCGTTTTAGAACAGCACATTGTTTTGCATATGGTCAGATGATACTCAATTTTGTTGGGGGTACTGGAGCAAAATAACATATGGAGAGAGAGAGCATTGAATGTCTGTTCCCATCAATGCCAAACTTCCATGAAAAACCAGTGTGTCATTTTTCACTTCTACTTCGCTCAAAAGTTTTTTTTTGTTGTTAAATTGTTCAGGAGAGGTTGTAAAATGTCCCATGTACATCAAGCCCATCTTTTTAACTTCTTGTAAAGATCTACAGGCATTTTTCTACTTTAAAAAAAATATATATATATATTAATTATATTTATTTTAATATATATATATATATATATATATATATATATATATATATATATATATATATATATATATATATATATACATACATACATACATACATACACACACACACACTTTTAAGCCCTGTACACACGGCCCAGAATCTCGTCAGGAAAAAAAACGTTCTTTTTCCCCGACGAGAGATTCTTTTTTTAAATCAAAACGACTTTTATTGAGCATAAGGAAAAAACAGATACAGATAAAAAAAAAAAAAAGGGGGGAGTTGGTGGGAAAAAGCGAGGGGACAGGATGTGGACGTGGCATAGGCCGTGGGGCGCCAGGCAAAAACAAAATAAATAAGAGAAAAGAAGAGGAGAGGGAAAAAAAATAAAAAAATGGATTGGGGGTAGGCAGACATTGGACGGAGACCACGTCTAGTCCGCTGTATTGCAAGTGGAGGGGTCCTCCAGCCACCAAGGTCAGGCTCCCAGCGGGCCTTCAGACGGTAGGAAACGGTGGTCGCGGTGGGCTGCAGGAGGTACATATAGAGTTGGGAGATAAGTTTTTTGTGATCCGTTCCCGACACAATATCGACTAGGAGGGGGACCTCGAGGGCCGGTATGGGGCCACCAAGCTGCGTGTTGAGTGCGTGCCGGATTTGGAGGAAGCGGAAGAACATGTGGTTGGGTAGTGCAAAGTTGTCTTTAAGTGTTTGGAACGGCTTGACCGAACCACGAGCCACGACCTGTGACGGGTACGCCCCTGTTGATCCACAGGCCATGGTCGGGGACAGAGGCAAGCTCGGGCAAAAGAGGGTTGTCCCAGAAGGCGTGTGAGAATGTGGAGAGGGGGCCTCACCGATGCGCACGGCCAGCTGCCATATCTTACAGTGGTGAAAAAGCATGTGCCCGTCATCGTCGTCAGCACGGGGTGGGGCGCGCGGTCCGCGGAACAAGAGTTGGAAGGGGTGAAACAGGGGACCTGGGGTATGTAAGCAGACTAGGGTGGAGTAACGATCCCTGTCAGACCGGTTGTGGTGAAAGAAGTGTGAGAGTTGGGAGGCTATGTAGTAGAGGAGCAGGTCCGGGAGCGGCCAGGCACTTCAGGACCCGCCAGGACAACTTGTGAAGGGAGGAGCCCCAGACAAATGTATTGAGAATAGTCTCCATGGCCTTGAATATGCGTGGAGGAAGGTACAAAGGAGCTTGCCAGAAAACGTAAAGCAGTTTGGGGAGAAGGATCATCTTGACCAAACTGATGCGGCCCATCACCCCAAGGGGGAGACGGGACCAGATTTGTGTTTTCAATTTTAAGAGTGCAAATAAGGGTTCTACATTAAGAGTGACCTAGTCGAAGAGGGACCTTGAAACAGTGACACCAAGATATTTAATGGTACTTGGATCTTGGCCAGGATTTTGACGTCGAGCTGGAGGAGGGAAATGGGCCTATAGGATTCAGGGAATAAGGGGTCCTTGCCCTACTTGGGGAGAAGAACAATCAGGGCCTCGCCCATGGATGGTGGGAGGGTGCCCGTGTCAAATATGTGCGTGTACAATTGGCAAAGTCGCGGGATGAGAGTTTCACCGAAGTGCTTGTAGAACTCAAGGGGAAGTCCATCAGAACCGGGCGTCTTAGACGTGGGGAGCGATGCCAGAGCCTCCGCGACGCATTCCTCGGTTACGGGTGCCTCTAATTGGGCCACCTGGGGGGGCGTACGCGTAGGGAAGTCAACGTCATGCAGGAAGGCCGACAACTCATCTTGGGTGTGTTGGACGGTGGGAGGAGTATAGTTCGAAGTAAAAGGACCTAAACTCCGTGGCCACCTGGTCAGGGTCGGTCACCCTGGCCCCGGAGGCCAGCTGGAGAGAGACCACCACCGGGGGTTTGTACTCTAGGTGGGCAAGATAGGCGAGGAGCTTGCCAGCACGCTCGCCAAATTCATAAACGCGCTGTTTACTAAAGAATATGCCTTGCTTGGCTTTTTCAAAATGCAGCTGGTCTGTGAGTCTGGTCTGTACCCGAACGCGGGTGACAGTGGCTGCAGTGGGGTCGCTCTGAAAACCCTGCTCGAGGGCATCAAGGCACTCCTCCGCCTGGAGGAGCAGTGCCTTGGAGGTGGCCTTGTGTCTAGTAATGCGAGTGGACATAATTACGCGGGCATTTGATTTAAAAGTCTCCCAGACGGAGCCGAACGAAGCGGAGCCAGTGTTTGTGCTGAAAAAGTGATCCCACTAGAGCCAGACCAGGTCCAGATCGGATAGGACAGTGAGCCAGAACGGGTTCAGTTTCCAGATTCTGACGGTGGGGGGGGCCGGGAGCCGCAGCTTGATCCAACACGGGGAGTGGTCAGAGAGTATTCTGGTACCAAGTTCTGCTTCCAGGAGGTGGGGGTGAGGAGGATGAGGTCAATGCGGGACATTGCTGAATGTGAGGGGGTGAAGCATGAGAAGTGCGATTGCGTCGGGTGCATGTGACGCCACGTGTCTGTGCGGGTGAATTCCGTGAGGAACCTCCCAAATCCGGTGATGTCAGGGGTTGGGGGGGAGGAGGCAGCAGGGCTCAGTCTGTCAAGGCTAGGGGAAATTACCATGTTAAAGACTCCGGCCCAGATGGCCGGCACCAGGGGATGCCGGGACATGAAGGCCACCCCCTCCCGCAGCATAGTAAACTGAAAGGGAGGGAGGGATGTAAAAGGCGAGAAGGAGAACCTCAAGGCCCCCCACAGTTGCATGTAAAAACAATGATATGCCCTGGGCGTCCGACTGCAAGGAGTGAAGACAGAATTGCGCCGTCTTGGCTATGAGAACTGCAATTCCACGGGAATTAGAGGTGTGTGGGGCCTGATACAGCCAGCCAACCCAGGGTTTTTTAAGGCACAGTTGTTTTTGGCCCGTGAGGTGAGTCTCAACCAGGATGGATATGTCAGCTCGGAGGGATTTAAGGTGCGAGAGGACAGTAGTACGCTTCGCCTTCTCACCGAGACCCCGAACATTCCATGTTAGGATCTTAAGGGAGGCCATGGCAGGTTAGGGGGAGTAAAGTGAGCAGTCGGACGCCCAGGGGGCAGCACGTAACATGAAAAGCAATTAGACCGGCATACCACATAATATAGCAAAACGTACAAGAGCGAGGCTATTCCCAGCAGCATAAACGCACGGGGGAGACCCCAGCGCAAAAAAAAAACAAAACAAAACAAGAAGAACAAAACATATGTACATAATAGCCGAAGCTGAACAGTCTGCATAGACACTGGACCAGCGGTGCAGATCCATCACACTACCATGCACCGAACACAGGTGGGCAGAGGCTGGCCAGGGAAACATGGGTTGAAGAACAGTGTTCCTGGATGGCACAGGTGCTATGTTATCGGTGGGGTCAGGGGGCGACCAAACTGAAGAGCACAACGGTGCAGGGGGGGTATCCAGTCACTTTGGATATGGGCGCAGGTGAGCCGCCCGAGACACATACAAATAAGGGGGAGAGGGGGGAATTCAACCATGGGGAAAGGGAGAGTCAGAGGAGAGATTCTTGGCAAGAATTTCTTGCCGGCCGAGTGTACAGACACTCCATTCAAAAGGACCGCCGTTCTTTTAAATGGCACGAATGCGGTGACGTCACCGACTGCGACAAACATGCGCTCGTCACATTCGATGCCGTCGCCGCCATCTTGCTACACCCTACCTATGTCTAGGAAGCTACTGCAAATGCGTCCAAGTCATTTTGAGCATTCGTGGGTTTCCACGGCGACAGGTAAGTATACAAACGCTCAGGTTTCTCGGCAGGAAAACACTGCCGAGAAAATAGAGAGCAGGTTCTCCATTTTTCTCGTTGAGATTCTGGGCAGTTTTCTTTTTTTTTTTTTTTTTTTATTAAAGCGGTAGTTCACCCACAATCCCATGATTTTACCATCGAGACAGGCATTGTAGCGCGAGCTACAGTATGCCTGTCCCGATTTTTTTAACCCCGTACTCACCTCGTAGTCGTCCATCGTAGATTCCGGCTCCCGCGGGGAATGGGCGTGCCTATGGAGAGGGAGGATGATTGACGGCCGGCCCTGGCACGTCACTCTCCCCGAAGACAGCCGGAGTAGGTCTCGGCTCTTCACGGCGCGTGCGCACAGGCTATGCGCACGCGTCGTGAAGACCAAGCCTATTTCGGCTATTTCCGGAGAAGCGTGACGCGCCAGAGCCGGCCGTCAATCATCCTCCGTCTCCAGAGGCACGCCCATTCCCCGGTATCTTCGATGGACGACTACAAGGTGAGTATGGGGGGAAAAAATTCGGGACAGGCATACTGTAGCTCGCGCTACAGTGCCTGATTTAAAGGTAAAAGAAAAAAAAATGTTTTTTTTCCTGTCGATAGGGTGAACCCCCGCTTTAAGTGGGCAGTTTTCTTGACGAGAAACCTGAAAGCCTCATACACATGCACAGTATACTTGGCAAGAAAGCTCTGCCAGCAGTTTCCTTGCTGGTTCTTGCCGAGAGAACCGAGCATGTGTACGAGGCTTAACACTGGGCAGCTTTCACAGGCTTATGTTCAGCAATGCAAATATAGATTAAAATACCATATAAATGAAGGCTTGTAAAAGGAGGTAGACAGTCACTTTTAGTAAGGAGTATCATATTCAGTAAGTCTCCAATGACACTAAATAATTGGAGTCTAGAACATAAAAAAAAAAAAATTGCATCAGAAACAGAAGACAAAATGATGCGAACAGCCCCCAGAAAGTCCGATTTGATCGAAGGCCCCTTTCACACGGTGCGGACTCCTTTCAGTGGATCCGCCTGCTCAGCAGGGGGATATTTCCACTGATCCCTGCTGAGCAGGCAGACGACAGGTCCATGTCTGCTCCGCTATGCAGAGCAGACACGGACACACGTCATTAAAGCTACATTCAGACTGTTGCACTGCAGATATACATTTTTGCATGTTGTGGTAAAGTGTGTTGTGTGTTGGTACGCTGTGGGGTAAATAAATTCGTAACTGTACCCCAATGAACCTTGCCTAGTGTAAAATAGTTAATGGTGTGTTATACACAATTCACATTAATATTAGGGCGGAGCGACACACGCTACAGCTCAATCGCAATCGTTGTTCGCCCATCTTTACTATTGGAAACAGGTTTTTAGGTGCTATACAGGCTGTTCATTGCAAGTTCAATATTTTATCAATAAATGAAAATGGTTTGGCAATATTACACTAAGTGGAGCCTTTGTTTTGCATTTATAGGACCCCCTACATGGATGAGGACCCAGAGGATTGTCTATCTGGAGTCACAGGAGTGGTAGATATGTGAATTGGCTGCTTGGAGCCACTGGAGCTAAGGCTAGAGATTCCTTTATTGAAGTGATTTGATTAACTTCTCATTGATCACCCTTAGCAAGTGTTGTCACTGGCTATCTGAGAAGCCTTTTTTGTGGATAACTCCTGGGTTTCACATCTGCCATCTCTGGATTCCTCCTTTCTCTTTTACAAGTTTTATTGTCATACAAACCGACAGCACAGGTTTACAATAGAGTGTTATAGCATATAATATACAAAGCAAATCTGGGCCCGGAGTCCCTCACCAGCATAAAGGAAGCAGGAGCCGTGATCTTATGCTATCTCATTGGAAGGATTCCTCCTTTCTCACTTGGCAGAGGACTTTTTATGGGACTTTCTCATTAAAAGGTGTCCTTTTACGAAGCAGTGGAAAATATTCACTGCTCCATTCTCGGTCATTCACAGAGGAGATCGTTCTCCTCCGAGTGACAGTTTATGAAGCGGTGTAGATAACTTTCTCCTTTGGGAGGAGTGAAGCAATCTACAAAACATTTCAAACAGTGGAAAAGGCCCCCTGATACTGTAATCTCTGGGCGACGGTGAATTCTGACACAGATCGCCAGGGAAGCGCCGAGATCACAACTTCATAAACCAGACGTTTCAGTGTCTGTCGATCACAGCCTCTCTGTGTGCAGAGAATTATCTCTGTTTCATAAACCGATAATGCACTGAGATCAGTTTCATAGACTGACACCTTATTTGGTACACTGTTACTTATAATTTGTTTGTGGATACAATTCACCAACACCATTTACAGTGCCTTGAAAAAGTATTCATACCCCTTGATTTTTTTTTTTTTTTTTTTACATTTTGTCATGTTACAGCCAAAAACTTAAATGTATTGTATTGGTATTTTTTTTTCTTGTGATAGACCAACACAAAGTGGCACATAATTGTAAAGTGGAAGGAAAATTATTTTCAATGTTTTTATTTATTTTACAAAGAAAGATCTGAAAAGTGTGTCTTGTATTTGTATTCAGCCCACTTTACGCCAATACCACCCCCAACTAAAATCTAGTGGGAACAATTGCCTTCAGAAGTCACCCCTATTAGTAATTAGAGTCCATCTGTGTGCAGTTTAATCTCAGGATAAATACAGCTGTTCTGTGAAACCCTCAGGATTGTTAGAGAACCTTAGTGAACAAACTAACACTGCACATCACCCTGAACACACCATCCCCACCGTGAAACATAGTGGGGACAGCATCATGTTGTGGGGATACTTTTCTTCAGCAAGGACCATGGTCAGAGTTTATAGGAAGATGGATGGAGCCAAATACAGGGCAATCTTAGAAGAAAACCGGTTATGCCCCGTACACCTGGTCAGACTTTTGACCGGCCAAAATCACATCGGAATTCTAAACTTCAATGGAAAAGGTCCGGACTTTTTCCATCGGAAATTCCGATCGTGTGTACTGGGCATTAGAGTCTGCAAAAGACTCGAGACTAGAGCAGAGGTTCACCTTCCAGCAGGACAATGGAATACAATGGAGAACTTGTGGCAAGACTTGAAAATTGCTGTTCAGACACGCTCCATCCAATCTGACAGAACTTGAGCTATTTTGCAAAGAAGAATGGTAAATAATTTCATTCTCTAGATGTGCAAAGCTGGTAGAGACATACCCAAAAAGACTTGCAGCTGGAATTGCAGTGAAAGGTGGTTCAAATTAGTTGGGGGGCTGAATAAAAATGCACGTTATATGTAAAAAAAAAAAAAAAAATTAAAACCATTTATTATGTGCTGCTTTGTGTTGGTCTATCACATAAAATCCCAATAAAATACATTTACGTTTTTAATTTGCGACATGGAAAAAATAAAATTTGGAAAATTGCGTAAGGGGTATGATTTTGACATGTATTCGTTATAGCGCTGCACTTTTTTTTCCCTTTTACATTAATATGCATGCATTCGAGGCTTCAGAACTGTGTGAACCCAGCATTAGGAACACCACAAAAGTGCAATTTCAATCTGAAATCGACATCTAACATACCCCCCTTATAATTTCAGCGTTTGTGAGCCTCACGTACTGCATATTTTCCAGGCCTCCGATTACAGGGATATAGAATGAAATAGTTAAGATTTTTCTTCATTTAGCAATTTTACTAGTCCAAAGCTTGCCGTTAAATAACTCCTGCTCCATGGATTCCATCAGGTATTTACCTATAAAATGGCAAGTCAATCATTAGAATGTAAGAATTTACCACTGTGGAGTATAACAAAAAAAGGGGGAAGAATTCACATTAGCGAACAATCATTGTGACTAAGAATGACTAACTTCCTGTAAAAAGAAACTTTCACTGTGCTTTTCTTGTTGGGAATGATTCATTATAAAGTAAACACAGGCACAGGTAGTACAGAGACATTACTTCATGCTCCAGTTCCACATATACACAGAAATGTCAGCAATGCTTTGCCCCAAGCAGCAGTTCCTACAATTCAGAAATGGAATGAACATTCATACACAAAACAGAACTACCGGGAAACCATCAGAATCGCCAGGCTGGAAACAAATGTAACAAATACACAAAAAGTCCTTATTTCATACTTTGTAATTCATGTTCCATTGCATGTTTCTTCCATACACACATACACACACACACACACACAAACACACACACACACAGTACTGTGCAAAAGGCAGCTCTTCTGCAAAAGCATAAAACAAATGGACAAGGCTGAAGGACAAAAAAATTAAAAATACACACAGTAGTTTGCGGTGGAAGCAGCATAGGAGATGTAGATCAAGTGAAAACTAGGGTTTCACCAATACCACTTTAAGTTTAGGAGTACAAGCACCAAAACTTTTGTTCAAGTACTTGCCGATACTTTTTTTTTTTTAATGTCATGTGACAGTGGACTGTGTCAGTAGCTTATTTTACAATTTATATTCAGTCAGGGGTCTAAACAGACCCATGATATAGACCAGGGGTCTCCAAACTGTGGCCCGAGGGCCAGATGTGGCCCTTTGTTAGCCTTTATGCGGCCCTTGGGGCACTATTTCTCCAACCGATATGAGGCGCTATTCCTTCCACGGACACCAACAAGGGGGTAATATTTCTTCTGCTGATATCAAATGATGGGATACTATTCCTCCTACTGATAGGGGCCCTACCCCTCCTCCTACTGACCACCAACCCTGAGGCCATATTTATTGTTACTGGTGCTGGGCCCGGGACATTTTCTGCACCCACTGGCCACAATCCGGCCCTTTCTAAAGGCTGAAGGACAATAAAGTGGCCCTTTGTTTGAAATGTTTGGAGACCCCTGATATAGAGTATAGAGATTCTCCAGTCCTTTCCTCAGCAGCCTCAGCTGCATTGAAGGTGATTGGACAGGAGATAGCGGCTCCTCTCTATTCATAAACAGTACTCCTGCAAATGCTTTGTATCGGCATAGGATACTAGTATCGTTATCGGTGGAACAATAGTGGAAACCAATAGGAACCTGCTACACCCATCTACAGTCCAGCAAAGTTTTATCAGAAGCGGTCTTTATGGAAGAATTGAAACTAAACGCCATTGCTCCAACGTGGAAACAAAGACAAACAACTCACCGACGCACAAATATGTGAGGACTTGTACACAGAAAAATAGAAAATGCTCTGGATATTTTGGTTTATTGAAGAAAAAAAAAAAAAGAAAGGGGGAGCAGTCTAACTGGCAAAGGGCTGAAGAATAGTTTATAGATGAAAGTCAACTGGCAACAGGGATGTACAGTGAAGGTTCTCCGAAGGTCTGAGCCTGCATTTTCACAAATGGTATTTGATTAAGTTCCATGGCATCTCACTGCCAAGAACTACACTAATATTCCTATCCATCATGCAATACTATCAGGAAGGCATCTGATTGGGGGTCATTATCAAGCTGGGACCAAACACATGGTTGAAACCATAAAAAAAAAAAAAAGCCTCTGCAGCAAATAGAGGATCTGGGAATCATTGAACAGTTAGTATGGTTCCCATGGAGCCCAGATCTTCACATCATCAAGCCAGTCTGACATCGGTTCGAATTTCAAAAGAATTTTCTTTTTGAAAAAAAATTTGTACGAATTTCGCACCGTTAGTCGTCTGCAGCAACAGCCGATTTTCGTGCGGCAATCAAATTTGAGGAATCCGACATGTTAAAAATGTTTTGAAAAACAAAAAATTTTCTGATCAATGATGGGAGAATCGTGCGAGAAATGTAATAGAAAAAAAAATGCGCATGTGCAAGAAAATAATATTCCCGGAGAGAAACGAATATTCCCGGAGAGAAACGAATATTCCTGGCAACATGAAAGTTTGGTCGGCCGAATTTCGAAAATCAATGGTGGCATCATCGGATCACAAAAAACAAAAAAAAAAAAAAAAAAAAAACTTTCTGGGCTAGATTCAGATAGCACGGCGTAATTTTCTGCAGGCGTAACGTATCTCAGATACGTTACACCGCCGTAACTTAGGGCGCAAGTTCCGCATTCATAAAGAACTTGCGCCCTTAGTTACGGCGGCGTAGCGTATGTGATCCGGCGTAAGCCCGCCTAATTCAAATGTGGATGATGTGGGCGTGTTTTATTTAAATTTAGTGTGACCCCACGTATTTGATGTTTTTTATGAATTTGTGAAAGAATCCCAGTGCGCATGCTCTAAATTACGCCGCAAATCGTCAATGCTTTAGACGTGAACGTAACTTACATACAGCCCTATTCGCGAACGACTTACGCAAACTACGTAAAATTTGACGCGGGAACGACGTCCATACTTAACATAGGATACGCCTCATATAGCAGGGGTAACTTTACGCCGGAAAAGGCCTAACGTAAACGACGTAAAAAAATGCGCCGGGCGGACGTACGTTTCTGAATCGGCGTATCTACCTAATTAGCATATTCCTTGCGTAAATCGACAGAAGCGCCACCTAGCGGCCAGCGTAAATATGCAACTAAGATACGACAGCGTAAGACTTACGCCAGTCGGATATTAGCCTAATTTTGGCTTATCTTGCTTTCTGAATACAGAAAGGAGATACGCCGGCGCAGCTTTTAATTTACGCGACGTATCAATAGATACGCCAACGTAAATTCTTTCTGAATCTAGCCCTCTGATTTTGAAAAGAAAATTTGTTCGAAATTCGACCGTGTATGGCCTGCTTTACTTTATCCTTCACTGCAAGCAAATTCTCGGATGGCAGTTTGCCAAGAAAGGCTTCGAACAAGCCATCGCTCAAGTACCTTGAGGAACTGCATGCACCTGTAACTCAAGCGTACTGCTGATACTTTTAAAGTAGAAACTATGGCTTCCCAATAAATAAATAAAAAAATGCATGCAATTATATGTGCATCTGCTGTTGCAGTCCCACAAATACCTGTAAAGCCTGGCAGTGAGGTCCACTTAATACAGCTCCCTCTGATGTATGGTAATTTAAAGTGGTTGTAAACCCTTACATATATTCAGTAAAGTAACTGGCCTCAGGTGATATACAGCGGAAACAAATCCTCTAACATAAGTTGCACCCGTTTATCTGCAGTATTCTCCTCTACAGCCATTCAAGGTCCAGAGTTTATAAAGCTTGTCTGAGCATTCAGAAATAGGGTGCTGGAAATACACACCGTAGTAGAGCTCAGTTGAGAAGAGCTCTGAGAGATGATTGGAGAGGAGGAACACCCCACCCCAGAGCCGAGGCTGTGATTCAGCTGGAGGTCTCTCCCCTGTAACCTTTTTTCTCTTGGTGTAAGAAATAAATCATGCAGATATCAGAGGAACTAAGAAGCAGACAGAAACCACGCTCTCAGTGGCACACAGAGTGGCTGAGCCAGCTGCCCTCAGGCATCTATGTGGATGCAGACATTGTTGGGATCCTTGCAGAGCCTGAATTTTCTAATCCTTGCTTAACAAAATAGAACCATTCTCACTTTGCATATTTTACAAGTGCCCATGACTTTTTACAGTACTGTACAGATAAGAATATAGCCAAGAATGTCTAAAGTAGTAGACATACTACTTTTGAACATTTCAGATGCCATGTTTTTATTTCCCTTCAACGTCATGCAGTTGATAACCTCTCATGAACTGTGCAAAAAAAGGCCTTTTGTCTGAAAATGGCCTAATCAGCTTGCTGGCACACTTACAGAGGTTCATCGTATGAAAATGTGATGACACAAATAGTTAATACAGCAGTCAGTAGAGCACAATTAGGATTACCCATTTGTGATCATTTTAATAACAAACCCTTACCAACTCATTAAGGAAAACCCCTTTTTTGTTGTGCTAGAAAATATTTTTAGCCTCAGGCTCTACCATGAACCACTGCAACACCTCTTCCCCCTCCCACAATGATCTTTACCGAGATGCCTTGCTGGTGAAATTAGAAGCCTAGCTGGAATGTAGAGTTCAGCAAGTAGGACAAAATATCGGAAATTCAACTTCTACACTGCAGGACCACCAAAGAGTGGTTTATCTAATATACAGTGCAAGTAGTAAAGTACACAAACCAACCGCAAACACAATGCAAATTTACTGGCATTAGAGTAGTAGTACAACATGGGTTCCAGTTGATAAAAAAATAAATACTGTATTTATTGGCGTATAACACTCACTAAAAATAGAGGGTAAACTGTGCCTGCGTGTTATACGCAGAAGGCTGTGGAAAGTTGTTTTCCTGAAACTTCCCTCTTAAAGTTAGGGTGCGTGTTATACGCTTGTGCATGTTATACGCCGATAAATTCGGTAATCATCAGGTAATTTTTATTAAACTAATATTGGCAAAACTAGAGTACAAAAAGGAAAAAACAGCCGATAACAAAAAAAAAAAACCAAGAAAACAAAGCACTTCACGGACTCAGTACATGCATTAAGAACATATTCAAATAAATATGTGTAAAGCAATTGTACATGGGGTACAACTCAAAAATCGTGCAGTACACCAAGGAAATCCAGTATACAATGAACAACATAACTTCACCACTGTCCAAAGTGTTGTTAATCCTTTTTTATTAGGCAACGACACCATTGTGACTTTATCCAAACACCCACTTCGCCTGTCTCTCACAACCGCTACCCAGGCCATTCAAATGGTTAAAGTTATCTTAGCTGGTTTCCTCTGTGCCTCGAGGCAGCGGGGTGGGTACAAGACAAACCAATAGAGTCCAACCACCAGGACCATATTTTTTTGCAACTTCCTAGGGCACCCCCTAGGTTTGCAAGTTAACTCTCCTCTCCGCAATGTGAAATTAGGAATTTTACGCCGTAGACTGTGTGTTGGAGGTGTGGGTGAGATCCACTTCTGTAATATGATTTTGCAAACTAAGAATCGTGATCTTGTCCACATGGTATGCATTTAATCGGAAAAATCCCAGGAGTGAGAATTTGGGATCTAATACCACCCCAGTTAAACAGAGAAAATGATGAGTTGCGAATATATTTTCCCATTATTGATTAAGTTTGGGACAACGCCCCAGCATGTGGCTAAGTGACCCGTGGCTGAGGTACATCCAAGACACATTGGCGAAGTTGCCCTTGCCCAAAAAGTAAAGCTTCTGTGAAGTGTAATGTACTCTGTGGGTTCTGGTTGGTGACTGATCACTACACTTTGCAACAATTGACTAGATAAGCTTATGAGTTATTCATAATTCTATGAATTTGTAGGCATATAAATATAGAGGGCAATGCCAGGGCAACTTACTTTAGGGATCATTTGATATTAAAATCTTTCATTTATGGGCAGATTTTAACAGGTTCACCGACCAGTACTTTTTTTTGTTGGCTCTTTGAACATCAGTTTGTATGACTGCTCACCTGCCACAGCCATTTTTGGCAAAGGATTGGATTTTGGAGTCTTAATTTAATTTAAAATATCTAAAATGGGAAAGTTTGTGGATTGATTGCCCACTGCATCAAAAAAGTTAACATTTTTGTCTTGCACGCTAAAATGTGTGAAAACACAATAAATAATTATAAATAAGTTTTTACATACCAGCACTTTGTTCTCAAATTTGTCTCCTTTGACTTCCAGTTTCACCTTCTTCCGCACAGCAATCTTAATTTTCCTTCCGATAACATCCCTTATGCTTTCTGAAAAATTGAATGACAACAAATCACTGATTATTTCGATACAGAAATCTCAGAATTATTTTGTTAAGAACAGTGGAGAGCTTTTTGAGAAATCTCTTCAGCATTTTGGAGGGATACAATAGTAATACTTAGAAGCCTGACATTTTAGGAGGTCATTCTTACGGTCCTGCAGTGTAAGGCTACAGTTATTAAACGTTTTAATACAGATGCAACAGAGCAAGCAAGTAAGTTTTTTCTTTCTCTATTGCGGTAGTCTGTGCAATTGAGGAGTAGCTTTGTACATAAAGCAGAAAACATGCAGACAGCATGCTTTCTCCAATAGTAGTTTCCAGCATTAGTTTTAACTTAAAAAAAAAAAAAAAAAAGCGACACGAAAGCATATCATCATCATATAAGCGTACCTAGGGCAGGAGGTTGAAATACAGCCTTTTAAAGTGGTTGTACAACCACTTTTTCCTACAGGGAAGCCTATAATAAGGGTTGTCCCAACACCGATACTAGTATCGGTATTGATACCGAGCATTTGCGCCCAATGCCTTAGCCGATACCTGGAGAAGTCAGCAGGCAGAGTGGTGGGCGGAGTGATGAGCGAGTCCTGAAGGAAGTAAGCTGGCCAGGAGTTGAGAATTCAGGGCGCAGCCACATCATCATTTGGGATCAGTGACTGGAGCCGTCACATTTGGTCGTGGAAGTGACGCTCTGTGTTGCCGTCGGTGCTTGAAAATCATGGCGCCCATCTTGGTACACCCTGCACTCGGCCACCCATATAGTTTGGGCTGGGTGCAACAAGATGGCCACTGCTGCTTTTATGCGGCCGATTGCAAGAAATGCCAGGATGGTCATTGCAGGCAGCCTTCCCTAATGGCAATGTAAATCAGTGCACAATGCCCATAAGTACAATCAGTGTCATCTATCAGTGCCAGCCGTGCCAATCAGCCATCAGTGCCAACCGTCAGTGCCAGCCAGCCATATAGCAGTGCGACCTAATCTGTATTGTGCTTTGAGAAACCGTCACATTACATTAAAAAAAGTATCGGTAAGTACTTGAAGAAAAAAGTATCGGTACTTGTACTCGGTCTTAAAAAAAATTGGTATCGGGACAACCCTACCTGTAGGTAATGGAAATATCTCCTACATCTCTATGTTTAGGAGATATTTGCCATTACCATGCGCACTGAAGAAAGGGCATGATCTGTGTTTCTATAGTGCTTGTGCCGTCACCGTCGGCTCCTGATGTCACGTGACTCCGGCCAATAGCAAAGCCGGAGTCCACGGCCTCGGAAGGAAAAGGGGTTACAGATGGACACGATTAGTCAGAGGACAGCGCTGATATCACAGGCTTTTTCTGCAGGTAAGTGGCACATAATGGGCTAGTATGTGATGCATACTAGCCCATTATGCTTTTACTTTGCAGGGAACAAAGAGGAAGTAAAACCTATCAGGGTTTACTTCCGCTTTAAACCAGTGGTTATCAACTTAAAAAGATATAGGAGGCCTCAACTCCAGCCCTGACATCAAAAGGCTGCATATAATATTCAAAAACATAACACTGGTGCATTATTGATGTGTTCTCAATGTCTTTTAATGGGGTGGTGTGACCAAAAACGCATCAAGCAAGATTTTTAACACCCCAGTGGAAGCGCAACAGACCAGTGTGAAGACAAATAGAATTTAAAGGGATGCATTTTTCTTGAGGTGTTGATAATGGCCGAAAATAAATTCGTATTCATTTAACCACTTGCCGACCTGCCGCACAATTCCACGAGCTGCCATAGCTGGACATTGGCTCCTTTAAGCGGGATAGCAGGCGCGCGCTGGGCCGCTGCACTGCGGGGGTGCCGATGCCCT
The DNA here is from genome assembly GCF_905171775.1 of Rana temporaria. Classification (NCBI taxonomy): domain Eukaryota; kingdom Metazoa; phylum Chordata; class Amphibia; order Anura; family Ranidae; genus Rana; species Rana temporaria. The sequence continues at coordinate 266,650,337 of NC_053493.1, read as the reverse complement.
TGCATGTGTGTGCGCGATAGTGCGCGCGCACACACACATCCCAATTCTGAGAGGAGATGCAGATCGTGATTGCCTAATAGCCAAGAACCACGATCTGTAATCTCCTATAGCAAATCCCCTCCCCCCACAGTTAGAACACACACACACACTCTAGGGAACACTGTTAACCCCTTCCCTGTCAATGACATTTATAAATCAGTTCACTTGAATAGCACTGATCACTGTATAAATGCCAATGGTCCCAAAAATGTGTCCGCCATAATGTCGCAGTCCCAATAAAAATTGCAGATCGCCGCCATTACTAGTAAAATAATATATATATATATATACGAACACGGCCCATATGGATTCCCCAGAAACGAGACACACAGCTCTGTTCTCTGGTTCAAAACGGGATAGACTCTAATGGGAAAACTCAGGCTTCGTATATACCGTACAGTTAAGGAACCACAATGAACAAAGACCCAACTCCATCCACAACATGACACAAGGAGCTCAATACACATATTTTAGTCAGACTTTCTGGCACCAGGTCTGACATAATTAACATAAGCTAATTATTACAGCTGACAAGTCAGACATCATGGCTTTTAGACTGTGCTAACTCACAATACACATCTATTATCAATAGAACTTTCACACAATACAGTGTCAATTAGCATAACTCAATGAAAGGTCTTAGAAGCCAGACTAAGGTAAATTTACATGACAGTAGCCTACTTAATTACCACCTTAACAGTCTATGTTCCCACATGAATGAGTCACTCTTTTATTGACCTGTTGGGTTCAGAATCAACAACCTGTAATGTTTCAAGATATCCTGGAATACATTGTGAATTGTCATTACTGACCCATCTCCTGTAATCCAAGATATCATTGCGAGTGGACATAGGATGACTTTAGACACAAGAGTCATTGGTGAAGCTGAAACAGGGGTACCCCACACCCTGCAAGAGCCTCTGGGTCCCACGGGCCCTCCCGTTACACACACACACACACACACACACACTATAAAATAAAAATGCCATAAGTCTATCTCCTATTTTGTAGATGCTACAACGTTTGCGCAAACCAATCAATATATGCTTATTGCGATTTTTATTACCAAAAATATGTAGTATCGGCCTAAACTAAGAAAAAAAATTGCTTTAAAAAAAAAAATAAAGACCTAAATTTCGTTTGGGTACAGCGTCACACGAGCGCAATTGTCAGTTAAAACGACGCAGTGCCGTATCGCAAAAAAATGGCCTGGTCATTGAGCAGCCAAATCTTCCAGGGCTGAAGTTGTTAAATTCATTAATTAAAAAGTCAAATACAAATGTAATTATATATATATATATATATATATATATATATATATATATATATATATATATATATATATATATATATATATATATATATATATAATGTAATTCAGAGCATCCTGAATTGTTGGCACCATAATTTCTATTTGGTGCACCTCTAATATATAATGCTACAGAGAACTGTCGACAGCAGACATGAAAAGTGGTCAGAGACACTACACTAGAGAGGTTTGGTTGTAGACCAGGGATATACTAGGCATGTTACACATGCCTACAAGTGTCATGTTACACAACACTATAGCAGCCAAGGTTGGCATAGGTAAATGTGAAAGGTAACTCTAGTTTTTGTGGAAAAAAAAAAATATATTGCTACACAAGTCATGTTGTAGTTTATTCCAGTCAAATTCTAACTGTACCTAAACCTGCTCCCACACCCATTATAAGTCTATTCTATTTACACCCTGTAAAAGGTAAGAGGTCTATACTTACCTTTTGTGAGAGCTCTCCAGTCTGGTCCTATGATTGGGTCCCAGTGCTGGCTTCAGGGTAGAGGGACAGCCAACAATGGACCCCCGATAGTAAGCCTATGGGTGACATCATCACCCAGGCTCTGCAGTTGTAGTCAACGATCTCTCCTCTTTGCTGAAGCTGGCTGCTGGAGAGATCATGTGACCAGACCAACTTCAGAATAGGCAAGCATGAACATATTTCCTTTACAGGGTAGTTAGATTAGGACTAATGCTCCGTACACACGAACGGTTTTCCCGATGAGAAAACGGCCATTTCTTAGATTGGTTGGGAAAATCGGTCGTGTGTATGCTACATAGCAGTTTTCCCGACGAAAAAACTGCCTGCAAAAAAAAAAAATAGAACCTTCTTTATTTTTTCCCCGTCAGTCTTTTTCTCATCGCAAAAATCGCTCACGTGTATGCTTTTCCGAATGAAAAAAAAACAAAAAACGTGCATGCTCAGAATCAAGTATGAGACGGGAGCGCTCGCTCTGGTAAAACTAGCCTTCGTAAGGGAGATAGCACATTCGCCACGCTGTAACGGACTGAAAAGCACAAGGCCGGAAAGCGCGAATCATCACTCACCAACCTTATACCAACACGAGGATCAGCAAAATCAGCCCAAAGGGTGGCGCCATTTGAATGGAACGTCCCCTTTATAATGCCGTCTTACGTGTGTGACGTCATCGCGCTTTGGTGCTTTCGAGTGTTTTTTTTGACTGAACGTGTGTATGCAAGGCAGGTCCCCCCCCCACACTCAACAAAAGTGGAGTAACTCTTTAAATACACTCTGGTACCTTCTCACAGTACAGCCGTTTGTTGTTACTGCCCACAAACAGTGCAGACTTTGCATTGAATCAAGATCCTGCGCAGGTAAAGTGGGGTCTGTGAAAGAGTGGCCATCACAACAGAGCTAGAAAGCACAATACTGATCTAGGACAAATTCCAAGCTGTGTTTACCATTTTGTTGCAGAGTGAGATGGGGGTCCAGCAATGATTTTATATAAACAATACAAAACCTCACTATTAGGGGCCTTTCACACGGACGGATAGAATGGTGCTTTTAGCGGCGGATTTTCAAGTTTTATATCGCAGCTAAAAAGCACACAATTCTTTCCTATGGCCCCATTCACACACACAACGTTTAGCTGCGATTTCATTGCATTAGGTTTGGTGCGAATAGAAAAAAAATATAATTGAATGCGTCCAGGTGCGATTTAGCGCAGCTACATGCACTTAACCGCAGTCTTTTGTGTCAACTGCGGATAGCAGCGTGAGAAAAAAAAAAAGAAAGAAGGAAGGAAGAACAGGAAGCACATCATAATCAAAAAAAAATTAAAAAAGGGTTGCTATGGAAATGACTACCGTAGCTAAACGCGGCCGCAGCTAAACGTGGCCGCATGTAACCACACGTAATCGCAATGTACAAATGCATCTAATCGCAGTAGACAGAGCCTTGAATTTCACTGAAAATGTACATGCTTTTAATTGCGGCAAAACTGCCGTCCGTCTGAAAGGGGCCTTACAGGCAACACCCAGTCTTTTTATATTCAGTTATATACTAGGTCAGCTCCTGGAAGCTCTATGTACAATATGTAAAGCAGACTTTCTCAGCCTTGTACTATAGAGGAACCACTGAAATAACATTCAGGTCTCAGGGAGCCAATACAACAAATGATATATACAGCTCATGATACATTAGCCACACCAAACTGGTGGTCAGTAAAAGAACGACTTCTTTGCACTGGCGGACAGTGGAAAGAATGCCCTCTTATACTGGTGGTCAGAGAGAAAATTGCTCCTTCCAATAGTGGTCCATGAAAAAAAAAAAATGCTAATTTTAATGGCGGTCAATGTAGGTCACCCATAATACATAGGGAACAGTGGTAAGAATGCTCCTTACATTGTCATCAATGGCAAGAGTCTTCCCCTTACAGACAGTAAACCCATCAATGCTTAAGAAACCTATAGCAATATCTGAAGGAAACCTTGTGTTCCACAGTACCCTGCCTGAGAAAGGCTGGTGGGGGCTAGAGAAAACGTTTGTAATTGTTTTATTGCACCAGGTAGGCCAATACTCAGCTGCCTGTAGAAGGTTACATCTGCCAAAAATCATCTATACACCACCAAATTACCCAAGAGGCTGGACTGATAGCTTAGGTTCACATTAATGTTTTAAAGCGCTGTGTAAACTGTTGGCGCTATACAATAATACTAATGATGCCACATAATCATGCATTTTTCAGTGCGTTTATTGCCTTTTTAATGCAGTTTCATAAAAAAAAATAAAAAAAAAATATAATAATATTGCATTAGGATGAGACCAGTTGTTACACACAAAACACTTGTACATGTGCTTTTCATGTGTTCCCATTGAAGTCTATGGGGCTAAAAAATGTACTTTACTGCACCTTTTCAAACATTGCACTGCACCATGTTGCATTGATGTAAAGAGGCAACATGGAGAATAATAGGATTTTTTGTACTCACCGTAAAATCCTTTTCTCTGAAGTCCATGGACGGACACAGCTCCTTAAATCTTGACAAGTGGGTTATGTTCCCTGTTTACAGGAGAGGACTAGGCAGAAACATGTTAAATAGTTAAATACATGTTACATTAACAGAGTTGAACAGCCCCTCCAGGGGGCGGTCCCTCCAGACATAACCCTCCTCACTGCAGCATGCAGCCTCAGTTCGTAACAAGCAGTACAAACCTAAAAAGGAGGGGTGGGAGCTGTGTCCGTCCATGGACTTCAGAGAAAAGGATTTTACGGTGAGTACAAAAAATCCTATTTTCTCTTATCGTCCATGGACGGACACAGCTCCTTAAATCTTGACAAGTGGGACGTCCCCAAGCAGTGTCAAAAAACGAGGGGTGGGAAATATATCAGTAAAAACAATTTTTAACTTCACCCCAAAACAAGCAGATCTCCTCAACAGAGGAGGTGCAACTTTAAACAGCCGCCGGCAAAAACTAGCGGCTGAAAAAAAAAAAATCATAAGATGCACTCACAGCAACCATGTAAATTCTGGAAAAAGCGTGAACGGACGAGCAAATCGCCGCCTCGCACACCTGTGAGACCGGCGCATGATGTCGAAAAAAAAAAAAAAAACCCAGGAAGCACCAATTGCCCTGGTCGAAAGTGCAGTGACCGGAAAGGGGGGCCCGCCCCTTAGGAGCATAGGCCTGTATGACGGCCTGCCTGATCCACCGAGAAATGGTGGTCGACGAGACCGCCAGGCCCTTTTGTGAACCAGACACCGACACAAAAAAGAGAGTCAGAAGCTCCGAAACAGAGCCGTAGTAGGCTGGTATACCCGCAAAGCGCGTACCACGCCTAAAGTATGAAAGGCCGAAACCTCCTTCAGAAGAAGGGAAGGTCGCGGGCGCACCATCACCTAATCCTTATGGGGGATCAAGCATGGCGGCTTGCAAGACAAGACTGCCAACTCAGAAACCCCTCTAACAGAGGTAAAGGCCACTAAAGGGGCCACCTTCTGAGATAGTGTCAAGAGAAAATCTGATGTTTCCAAAAGGAAGGTTCCTGAAGAACCGAGAGCACCAGAGTCAAAACTCATGGGGGAAGAGATGGGCCAAGAGGGGAAAGTATATGACAAAGCCCTTGCACACAAAAAAAAGGGGACCCACCAGGGAACGGGCCGCAAAAAGGCCACTAAAAGAACACAGCCAAGGCTGAAATCTGCCCCCAAACGGTGCTTTAAGCAATTTTTAGATCCAATCCAAGCTTTAAAAACAGCAGGACCCTGGACACCGAGAGTACGCCCGTGGACGTCACTCCATCCCTTCGCACCAAGAGAGGTGCGACGGTAGATCCTCCGGAAGAAGACTACGATGCCCTGTTGAGATGACCGAGTCAGACAGACCCTGGTCACCTAATGTCTGGCTTCCAATAACCATGTTGAGCAAGTCAGTGACTGTACAACAGGAGGAAGTATGGGACCTTGAGACAGGAACCTCCTGCCCTGGCAATCGCCAGGGTACCTCCGCTACCAGGCGCCCGATATCAAGGACCAAGGACGCCGAGGTCAATCTGGAGCGATTAGAATCATCGGGATCTCCTCAGCATCCACTCTGTGGAGCGGCCGAGGAAGCAACTACCATGGAGGAATGGCAAAAAATCACTGATACAGACAACACAGGGCCACCAGCGCGACTGACGCGTCTGTACAAGATCACTAGACCTGGCCACTAACTTTGACACCCTTGCGGCGGAGACAAGCTGCCAGGAGATCCATGCCATGTGAGGCTCACCTCCTGCAAGGGAGCCGAAACACCCCAAGCACAAAGACCAGTCGCCCTGGTCCAGCATCTGGCGACTCCAGTAGTCCGCCTGCCGGCATACCTGATGGTAGACTGAAGCCGCGGCGTTGTCCGGCTGAAACCAGATCGGTCGACCACAAGGAGAAGCATAGCCTGATCGCCTAAAATAGTAGGACAATGAACAGTAGACAGCACCTGGTATTCCCAGGCGGTCTCCCACCAGGCACTAGCCAGGCCCGACCCTGGGTAGCTACCGAGACCAGACACATTCAAGGAGGTGTGGTCATAGGTCCACGCAAGTCCAGCGACTCAGGGCCGACTGGACCCCCCAGTTTTGTGAACCTCCAGGTTCACAACCCGTGAGCTGGCATCCATCGTAAACACCGACCACTGGAAGGAAGGAACAACTTCCCTGACCGAAGAGTCGGGAATCTCTGTCACCAACTCAGAGAGACTCTGACTAGGTGGCGCACAGGAATCGAATGATTTCAGAGACAAGAGATTTTTACCACCTGGACAGTAGTTCCCCTGGAAAACCAGGGTGTGGAACTGGGCATACAGTACCACCTTGAAGGAGGCTACCCACAGACCCCGAACCAGCAGGCGCCCGGAGAGAAGACCGATTGCGTGATGCCAATACCTTCACCGCAGACTGAAGAGTCTGCAATTTCTCCAGGGGAAGAAGGACCTTTGTCACTGAGGAGTCTGGATCAACACTAGATACTCCAACGCCGAGTTGGAACCTAGCATGCCCATGATTTGAACCCTGGGTCGCACACATGGAGGGCAGGCTTGCTGCCACTGAGCTACACTTTCTGGCCTAAACGTTTAACATCCACCCGAATCTTCGGAGGGTCTGAATGGGAATAACCCATCCACTAGGTCGGAGACAGAAGCTGCTCTCAGAAGAAAGTCGTCCAAGTAGCCAATGAGGCAAAGCCTCGCTGTCCCAACAAAATTCAAATAAGTGCGAGCTCCTAGCTGAAAACCCATGGTGCTGACGCCAGATCAAAAGGGAGGGCCACAGGCTGACAGAGACCCATCTCTCATCACGAAGCACAGAAAAAAAAAAAAACACTGACATGTGCAAAACGGGACATGCATGTATGCGTCCCTGATGTCCGAGGACGTCAGGACATCCCCCGGATGAAGCGCAGCTACCACCGCACAAATGGATTCCATGTGGAACTACCCGACGTTCACAAAGGTATTTAGGGCCTGAGGCCCATAGAAAACCCCAAAACTCTCGTCCTGCAGGAAAGGTAAAATTACCTCGGAGCTTAGCAAATCCCACACTGCCCAAGGCAGACCGACGGGCCGGGAGAGGAAGACACAAGGACAGAACTTTGTTCTGTGGATAGGAGGAAACCCTCCCATCTAGTACTCCGAAGAGACCACCTCGCAGACCCACTAGTCGGAGAGCAGGGAGGTTTCACTGAATTGTGAACCTGCAAGCCGCCCCTCCCACCTAGAGACAGGGAGGGAAGGCTATATACATTGGCAGGATTTGGGTGCCAGCGTGATCGGCTTATGCACCCAGGGACAGATTAGTCCCCCAGCTGGGCCTTTGACGGCCTGGGAGGGTTGCCCCTAAATAATACACACACATAGTGTGTATGTATATTATGTAGGTGTATGCACACATGTCTTTGGAGGAAACCGGAGTACCCGGAGGAAACCCACGCAGACACAGGGAGCGACAATGCAAGCTCCAGGCAGATTGGCGTCAGTGTGCGGATTCGAACCAATGACTCTTTTGCTGCCAAGTAATGGAGTTAAGCACTACACCACCATGTGCATAAAACCATTCTGAAACAGACACCCTGGATAACAAGGGCGCAGCATTCAATGAAGCATCACAGACCTATATGAGGCCCTGGACCAGCTGGTCCGCTAGGCTAATAACCTCAGGAGAGAGTCGGTGCTCCTCCACTGTCTGGTGCAAAATGCTCACTCTGTGAGTTGTATACAGCACTAGGGGTCAGGACTACTCCAGGATGGCCGCCGAGCGTTCAAAACGCGGCCACAGGAAAATGGCCGGCACAATGTAAGCTGCGCCATAGCGCGGCTACGACAAAATGGGCGCCAATGGGAGTTTTCAATGTAATTGAAAAACCTCCCAAAAAATGGCGCCAGCGTCGACTGAGACCCCAGTGTAGTGGCCACAATAGGCCGCAAGCCAGACCCCAGCATGGTAAACATGGAACGGGTCAGTACTTCGGATCTTCTATCAGTCAGATCCATACAAGCGGTGGTTCCCGCCCGGCGGTGAGGGACTACAAAAGCCCTCAGCGGCTTTTCTCATTCCGCATCTCAGAAATTATCAAAGAAGGGCACAGAAGGAAAATACCTACACAGCGGTCTGATTTGTGTGATCCAAAAAAGACCGAGCCCTCGGCGGAAACCCAGCTGCACTATGCAGCTTAGGAGAGTCCCTTGCAGCAGTAAAAAGTGCACCCATAAATGCCTCATTCTGCCTTTTATTTTATTTTTTAACTAGGTACCTGGTCCATGGCTCCATAACAGAGCATTCCCCAGGGGATAACGGGGGAAGGGGGCACTCTTTTACCGCCCGCCCGCAGTCCACCCCCACCCTGGCACAAACTGTGTCCAGGACTAACAATAAAAACTCTGTGGGAATCCCGGGTGCTAACACCTGCTGCCACCACCAGCATGTGGGGAAGGACCCAGATACTGACTCCAATATTTACATAGTGTGTATATAATATGCACACCTGTCCATACAAATAGACAAAAGCTCCTAGAGCCCTATTCAGGGCCTCTCACCCACTTGCTGCGCTGACCAGGGGTAACCAGGGGACTCCCTCAGGAGGAGACTGCCCAGCGCTGCCTGTGAGGAAAAGAACCGTGAGGTAACTTTTGCAGGGACCTGTGATTAAACAGGAAAAGCCTCCTAGGGCTGTTTTATTGAAGGATAAGACACAGATACAGCATAAAAAGCAAAACCGTTACAGGTGTCACCAATCAGTCAGCCTCTGCTGAAGTATAATCATAAACATCTGTGCTCATCACAGGGCTTTTTACCTCACAGGAAAGCCCAATACAAAAAAGAAAAAACACAGGCCAGATAACACAGTCCCCTCAGGAAGGCCCCCTCCCCCCTGACAGTGGCAATGTTAGCAATGCAGCAAGGGAAAGGAGCAGGGAAGGGAGAAGGGACCCCCGAACCCCAGGAATGCCCAGCCGTACCAACCCACCGAAGCAGGAGGGACTGTACTTACCCATCCAAGCGAGGACTCGCTGACGCATTCCTGACAGAACTACAACCGAAATGGAGGTAGCTGTCGGCCCGGTCCACTGTGAGTGAGACAACACCACAGCCCAGTCATATGTGGACCTCGGAGCAAAGCTCACCGGCCCCCCCAGGAGTCATGGGGTATGGCGTGGCAGACCAAGCCTCTTTGCAAAGGTGTGCCCACGCTTGCTGGTCGGACTGAGTAGACTACAAGGATCTATATTATCCAGCCTGTCTCTCAGCCGACAGTTGAAAGAAGATTCTTCAAGAAAAAGTAAAGTAAAATAAAATAAAATTTCTCCTCAGGGCGCTGGGCCCAAAAGGGAGCCATACGTCCTTCTCCTTTGCTAGGCAGAACGAAACTGAGGCTGCATGCTGCAGTGAGGAGGGTTATGTCTGGAGGGACCGCCCCCTGGAGGGGCTGTTCAACTCTGTTAATGTAACATGTATTTAACATGTTTCTGCCTAGTCCTCTCCTGTAAACAGGGAACATAACCCACTTGTCAAGATTTAAGGAGCTGTGTCCGTCCATGGACGATAAGAGAAATTAGGATTTCCATTGTCATGCATGGCAGCACGACAGCAAACACAGGAGAAATTGCACAAGTGTGAATGGGGGCCTTAATCAAATAATTTGTACAAGCCGTTTTGTGAAGCAAAAAAAGCATGAATGTCCCCCCCACGCAAATGCACGGGTAGTCAGGGCCGGATTACTGACAAGGCCACCGAGGACAGGCCTCGGGGCAGCAGTGGATGCACGGGCGGCGCCGCACAGGGCCGATCCTAGATGGGGTGCAGTTCACCCAGGCGCCACAGAGGTGGGGGCGCTCAAGCACCAGCGTGCTCCCCTCCCTCCTCCTCCTCCACGTCGCTTTCCAGAGGCGCTCTCCCTGCTGGTCTCCATCACTGCTGTTTCCTGCCCATGTCTGTCCCCCCTCCATCCTCCTGTCACAGGAGATCAGAGCGGATGTCTGTTTGGAGAGAGACCCGCGCAGTGATGTCGTTGGGGGGGGGGGGGCGGGGCGATCTGTCATTTTTTTCTCCTCCTCCCCTCTGTCTCGATCTTCTCCAGCGGAGAAGCTCTGCGCGGCTGCACACTGTCCTCTCCAGCTGCCGCCCGGGTGGGGTTTGTCTTGAGGGGGTCTGTACTAATGGAGGGGGGTCTGTACTAATGGAGGGTGGTTTGTACTAATGGGGAGGGGGGGTCTGTACTGAGGGACTTATTTGTTTTACCTCATTTCTATCACAAGAAGCACCCTATGTGATGTGTGTGGGAGGGGGGGGCAGCATTGAAGGACCCGGCCTTGGGGCGGCAAAGGGAGTAAATCCGGGCCTGCGGGTAGTACCCACATGTGTATATAAAGAGTGACTGCGCTACACATGTGAGGTATCGCCACGAACGTTGGAGCCAAAGTGATAACTCATATTTAACTAGAAACGATAGTCTGTAAAGGCTTTTAGCCTGCGTTCACACTGGGTCTCACTACTTCTGTGAGATTTGTAACGATCTGATACAACTTCAGTGCTACTTTATATGGCCGTCGTTCCCGCGTCAAAATTTTAATTATTATTTTCAAGTCGTCCGTGAATAGGGATGGACGTAAGTCACGTCTAAGTTCAAAAAATGACGTTGTTGCGATGTCATTTCGCGCAAAGCACGGCGGGAAATTTCGAAACGGAGCATGCGCAGTTCAATCGGCGCGGGGACACGCTTCATTTAAATTAATCACGCCCCCTACCCGCCGATTTGAATTCCGCCGCCAGAAATACACTACGCCGCAAAATCTTCCTGGATTTGACTTAAAGTCAGGTAAGATACGGCGGCGTAGCGCATCTCTGATACGCTGCGCCTATCCAATTATATGTGGATCTGGCCCTGTATGTTTAGGAGAGATTTACAGTACCTATGGGGTAAGCCTTACCTATAGGTACAAATTATGCCTTTGAGTTTACTTCCTCTTTAGGACACTGCCATAGAAACACATTAGACACTACTTCAGGTATGATTTATAAATTGTATGTCGTGCCTGAAGACGTACTGGTGTGACCGAGGGCTTAAGGCTACATGCACATATTAAATCAATGTCATTCATGCTGGTTCTGGCAGAAAAAATCCAGGTTAAAAATTAACTGTCTGGTGCGCATTCATGTGTAAATTATGGCAGTTCTAATTTTATTAATTTTTTCATACAGGTCTCTAAATGCTGCTCTAAGATGGCCAACATGGAGTGGTTTTCAGAGGCATAAAAATAAGAATACCTCTAAAGCAGTGTTCTTTGTGTGCATGAGCGTGAAGCATGCATCACCTGTGAAAAATGTTAGGTACCGTACTGTAATTTGTCACCATTTCACAAGTGCACACCTGAGTATTGACATGTTTGGTATCCATTTACTCAACATAACCCCATATTTTACCAAAATTGGGTATTTTACCATGTCTGCGTGTGCCAAAATAAATTTTAGGTGTTTTTTTATTCCTAAAATATACATTTGGCAAATAGCTGCACAAATATCAAGTGACACAAAAGTTTAGAACAGCCACCATGTTATTCTCCAGAAAATAAGTAATTTTCTAGCAAAAAAATAAATTAATAATGCAGATTATACCAAATGCAAGATGGTTAAGAAGTCATTGCCACCTTGCTGATGAAGGCCATGGTCACAGGGTGTCTGGAAAGGGTATCCGCCAAATGTTTACCTTACCTGCGTTTCCTCACAACTCCTTGCTCCTCTGCAGCCAGCTCGGTGGTTAGCTGCTTCAATGTCCCGGGAGGCAGTGATGTCACCCCTGTGGTCATGTTCGTGCTTGGGCCTAGTAAATGGCTGCTAGGTTTGGGTACCATCACAGAGAAGCAGGTCACATGCTCCTCCAGATCTTGAAATGCTGTTAGTGTCATAGGAAGCAGAGGAGCGAGAAACTGAAGAAGGCGCACAGGTAAGGCAAGTATATGGAGGGCAAGGAAAGCCGTATCCAGAGACTTTGTCACCTTGCCCATGCAGGTCAAAATGACCATGTCATTATGGAAAAATTCAGCAAGAACACCGAAATTCTTTAACGGTTTACAGCAAGTGGGTGTTTTTGAAAAGTGTCGTCTCTTCAAGAATCCCCAAATGTACAAGATATGAAGCTAATGGATATTCCAAAAAGTCTGGGATTTATCCAAAACTGCTATATTAATTCAGGGTGAACCGATCCTCCAAATATTCTCAAAAGTCCACAGTAATGACCATGTTATTGTAGTAGTTGATGTATTCTAGGGGCCCAATTACATTTTGAATGGCGTCCCAATGATCCCATGTAATTTTAGGGCCATTGTGCTGCATTAGGCACCCCAGTAAAGTGAATGGCCTGCCTTAACGTAGCTCATGTTGTTACGTGCACAACGGGGGTTATTTACAAAAGGCAAACCCACTTTGCACTACAAGTGCAAACTGCACTTGAAATTACACTGAAAGTGCTCTTGGAAGTGCAGTCACTGTAGATCCGAGATGGACAAGCAAGGAAAAAAAAAAAATGAATTTTAGCTTGCACATGATTGAATGATAAAATCAGCAGAGCTTCCCCTCAGATCTACAGCGACTGCACTTTCAAGTGCACTTGTAGTGCAAAGTGGATTTGCCTTTCGTAAATAACCCCCAATATGTTTATATCAAACACACCACAACAGACCTGACCCGTGTGAATGGGCCTTTAAAGAAAACACTAAGGCAAATAAAGAGGTTGATTCAATCGCTTAAGACCCCTTTCACACTGGGGCGTTTTTCAGGCACTCTTGGGCTAAAAATAGCACCTGAAAAACGGCTCCCCTGCACTCTTAGTGGGAAAGCCCGAGGGCTTTCACACTGAGGCAATGCGCTGGCAGGTCGTTAAGACTACTTTCACACTGAAGCGCTGGGTGCGTCGGCGCTAAAGTGCCGCTATTCTTAGCGTTGCTTTACCGTAGTTTTTGCCGCGATTTTCGGCCGCTAGCGTTGCGGTTTTAACCCCCGCTAGCGGCCGAAAAGGGGTTAAACCCACCCACAAAAACGCCGCTTTGCAGGTGTTTTGGAGGCGCTGCCCTATTGATTTCAATGGGCAGGGGCGCTGTAGGAATGGTATATTTACCGCTCCTACAGCGCCTCAAAGATACAGCTGGCAGCTCCTGCCAGCGCAACACTCCAGTGTGAAAGCCCTCAGGCTTTCACACGGGATATAAAGGAGCGGCTCTTTCAGGGCGCTTTGCAGATGCTATTTTTTTGAGCAATAGCGCCTCAGTGTGAAAGCAGCCTAAAAAAACTCCTGCAAGCAGCATAAATCAAGTATTTTTTTTACTAGTGTCTTAAATCAGATCCACCCTGTCGAATCCAAGATGTAAGCGCCACCACAAAATAACTCCTATGCACATCCATAAAAGTTGCTTTATTTTTGGCTGGCCAGTGGATATGGCAAACTCCGGACAGAAAAAAAAAAAGACGATGGGAGCAGATGGTAGCGTCAGTGACAAACGTTTCACTGCTGCAGAAGGACACCATGTGAGGTAAGTCTGCCATACGGTGCCCATACGTGTACGTTATGGCAAGAGCCCTGAGGACCTCCATTACGTTTTATTTCAGCTTTAAATAAGCACAAAATAAAAAGTGAACCAGTTCTGCCTTCTGATTTTCAGATAAAATGATTTTATGTCTAACATTTTTATTTTTTCCCCCCCTTTTTTACCTAAACACTATAGGTCTAAAGGAAATATGGAAAGCACTGCAGCCATTTATTTCTGCCAAGGAGCTTACATACTGATTAGGCATTCAGTTTTAGTCCCTGCCATGTATCCGTTGTAAAAACAAAATAATGTAATAAAAATATAAGTGCATGCATTGTTAATGCATGAAGATTTAATAAAAAATAAATTATAGTAAAAGCACCCTGCTGGAGTAGAATGGAGAATTCTGAGACGTACAGCTGACATGAAATACATTTTCTGTGCCTATACAGTATATAGACACCATATGTAGACAAAGACATAACATGCACATAGGAACACACGCCTAATCTGCTATACCAGCTGATAGTGATTTGCATTCATTACATGAAATATTAATTAGCATGGGATGTCCGATGTGTATAGCTGCTGATCATAATCTGCTGGATTTCCGGTGTGAGGTTGTTATATAGCTTGGTGGGAATACTGCAGGATAAACTGCACCAGGTACCACACTGGCATGCAGAAATATACCTTGGCAGATTTCTGCACTGGGTATAGAAAAATGGATATTCTTTAAAAATGAAAACTAGGAAGATGCACACTCAGCGAATAATCTAGACAGGGGATGTCCAGATTCAGGGGCATTCCGCAACAATGTCATTGGATTGACAGATCTCCGATACTGTCATGAGTAAACATGAACGTGTCCTCATTGCTGTCCTCACATCACAACTGCTGAGAATCGACTCATGTCTGCCTTCACCGATCAAATGGAAAATGGTCAGATATTCACAAAAAAATATATAGGTTTACTATATAGATTTATAAGAAAAAATTATATATATATATTTTATTTTTTCTTATAAAGTGTGTGCGTACACACTTAAAAAAAAAAATGTATATAATATTATAAAAATACTATTATTCAGGAGATATATCTCCTGAATAATAGTATTTTTATAATATTATATACATTTTTTTTAAGTATATATTTTTTATAAGTTGTATATTTAAGTATAATATATATATATATATATATATATATATATATATATATATATACTTAAAAAAATCTATATAATATTATAAAAATACTATTATTCAGGAGATATACCTCCTGAATAATAGTATTTTTATAATATTATATACATTTTTTATAAGAGCTAGATAGATAGATAGATAGATAGATAGAGATATATATATATATATATATATATATATATATATATATATATATATATAAATGTTATTCAGGATTTATTTAGCACCAGCAGTTTGAGTATCATAATCCACTACATGATTGTAATATACTATGTTCAGCCTTCCCTCCAATACTGATGGCTCTCTATATCTCCTACAGGGAGATGCCAGGCATTGCACAGATCACAAGAGTTGCATGTATAGAATTTCATGCTAATTTGTTACTACTAATGCAATGCTGTGAAGAATAAAAAAAAAAAAAAAAACACAACACAAGACGTATCCTCCCTGGAGTTTTAATGAGATGTAAATTCTAACGGGATGATAGTTTGATAAAGCACCGCCTACAATAAACAATTAGGGGCCATTTAGATCTAGGATGGTGCATAGAGGAGAGTGTGTGTGTTTGTTTGTTTGTTTTGTTTTTTTGTTTTTTTAAGCATTAGGCAGGTGTGTTGTCATGCGTTTCTTTTGTGCATAACATGCATTTTAAGGGGGGGGGGGGGTTACGCTAGTTTTTGAATTTGGCGCAGATAGTGTTAACAGCCATCGACATGTTAGTGCCAATGCATGTAATACGTGCCATTGACTTGTATGGGGCTCCCAATGCTCTGAAATACAAAAAAAATAAAAATATGTAATAATAATAATAATAATAATATTAATAATAATAATAATATTATTATATATTTTATTATTTATTATTGTTAATAATAATAATAATAATAATAAATATATATTTTTTTTTTATTAATTTATATTTTATTATTATTTGTATATTGATTGACAACATACTTTATTTTATCTTATTTTTTTTTTTAAACATGCTCAGATAGCAACAGAAACTATATTACACAACCCGTGTTTTATTGCATTGGAACATGTACATTAAAATGCAACAGTGTTAAATAGTTAGTCTGGTTGAAAAAAAAGACACAAGTCTATCTAGTTCAACCAATAAAAAGGGAAAAACAAAATCTTAATAAAAAAAAAGGGGGGGGGTGTAAAATTGTCCCTGTTTTCGTAAAAGCCTAACGTTCACACTTTTTCTAGCTACTCCTGCTGATCTCCCGCAGCCTCTTCGCAGTCACTTCCTGTACACATGCATGTCCCCCTGTGATTTTTCAGGGCAGGTTTCCTGATGGTGACAACCCCAGACCCTGTATGTGTAATGTGCAGAAATGAAAACTTGGATTTCCCCATTCATGTGATATGACAAGAGCCAGCCAGGAAATGCTTTGATGGCAGGATCAGCAGGTATGATGTGAATGAATGGTGCAGATGTAATAAAGCAATGCCACCCATCATACACCTGCTGGCCCCTGAGCCTGGTCTGGGGTGGGTGATCACAGAACTGCCACCTGGATCAGCACTCACTATTGGATTCTCATCCCAAATAACACCCCCTCCTGTCAATCACACAGACAGGTTGGTGGCCCCGCCCTCCCGTTAACCCCTCACAGCCCGCTGTCATGCTGCTCCATTCCCCCCACCCAGCAAGCCGGGATTAACCCGCTCTTACCCAGCAGCTCTCTGGGGACCTCGGAGCTGTCGTCTGTCATGTTCCCCTGTGCTCAGTGATGGTGCCAGGCAGTGATTGAGCTTCACACCGATCAGCCGAGACCACCGACCGCAACAACACCGAGCTCACCGACCGTCACTACGAGCGGGGACCGAGCCGTCCTCTACTGTCCATGGCCCCCCCGGCACTCCTCCATGCCCCGCTCCCAGGTGACTCCGATAGAACAGGAAATAAATGGAGCCCGGCTGAGAAATCCCGAGCACTGACTAGTAAGGGGGAGAGGCTTAAAGAGACAGGAGTGGGGGTGGGGTGTGAATGAGAGATAGAGGAGGGAGGGAGAGAGAAAACACAACACGGCGCTCTCTCCTCACTCCTCCAGCTTCATGGCTCCGGATTTCCAATGTCAGCTCCTTCACCGACCTCCTTCATCACATCTATAGGTGGTCTTCCCTCCACCTCCGGAATAGGGACGGTTCCCTCCTCCTGACAACAATGGTGGACCATCACTTATCGTCTGGATACACCGCCACAGTCTATGTTTCCTCTATAGGGCACGTCTGCTATCGCACACCGCCACAGTCTATGTTTCCTCCATAGGGCACCGTCTGCTATCACACACCGCCACAGTCTATGTTTCCTCTATAGGACACTGTCCGTTATCACACACCGCCACAGTCTATGTTTCCTCTATAGGACACTGTCCGTTATCACACACCGCCACAGTCTATGTTTTCTCTATAGGGCACCGTCTGCTATCGCACCACACCACAGTCTATGTTTCCTCCATAGGGCACCGCCTGCTATCGCACACCGCCACAGTCTATGTTTCCTCTATAGGACACTGTCCGTTATCGCACACCGCCACAGTCTATGTTTCCTCTATAGGGCACCGTCTGCTATCACACACCGCCACAGTCTATGTTTCCTCTATAGGGCACCGCCTGCTATCACACACCGCCACAGTCTATGTTTTCTCTATAGGACACTGTCCGTTATCGCACACCGCCACAGTCTATGTTTCCTCTATAGGGCACGTCTGCTATCGCACACCGCCACAGTCTATGTTTCCTCTATAGGGCACCGTCTGCTATCGTACACCGCCACAGTCTATGTTTCCTCTATAGGGCACCGTCTGCTATCGCACACCGCCACAGTCTATGTTTTCTCTATAGGACACCGTCCGTTATCACACACCGCCACAGTCTATGTTTTCTCTATAGGACACTGTCCGTTATCACACACCGCCACAGTCTATGTTTTCTCTATAGGACACCGTCCGTTATCACACACCGCCACAGTCTATGTTTCCTCTATAGGGCACCGTCTGCTATCGCACACCGCCACAGTCTATGTTTTCTCTATAGGGCACCGTCTGCTATCACACACCACCACAGTCTATGTTTCCTCTATAGGGCACCGTCTGCTATCGCACACCGCCACAGTCTATGTTTTCTCTATAGGGCACCGTCTGCTATCACACACCGCCACAGTCTATGTTTCCTCTATAGGGCACCGTCTGCTATTGCACACCGCCACAGTCTATGTTTCCCCTAAAGGACACCATCCGTTATCACACACCGCCACAGTCTATGTTTTCTCTATAGGACACGTCCGTTCTCACACACCGCCACAATCTTTCCTTCCTCTATAGGACACCGTCAATGCTTTGGACGAGGTATGAAAACATTAGATATTTCACGAAAATGTAAGCGTGATCATTGCACTATTAAGAGATTTGTGGCTGATTCAGAGCGCGGACGGGTTTTGTGCAGATAAAGATACATTGAGGAAGATTTCTGCCAGATCCATGCATCGGATGAAGAGAGCAGCTGCTAAAACACCATTACATTGCAGCAAACAGGTATTTCTCCAGTCGTCTTCCAGGACGGACGGCACACTTGAGATGACGGGTCCCACCTGACAGGAAACACAACAGAGTTTAAAAGGCCCCACCCTTCCTGCTGTCTCTCAGTTATTGATTGTGTTTCCCATAGGATGGCAGCGAAACTGTTTATTTTGTTATTTTTTACAGACCACGGTCTAGGACTGAGGTCCCCCCCCCCCCCCCCCCACCCAAGGATATCAGACCTAAAGCGGCCAGTGGTGGCTGCAGGGTCTTACAGGACTTTTTGTCACGTCAGGGGGCTTTCCTTTTATTAAGCTCAGGGGGAGGTACACCTGAATAGTGGATCAGAATCCCCCCTGAGTTACTGGCTGGTATTGGACATGGTGAGGATGTCCATTCCTCCAGGGACCTCACATCCCACGCTCTTCACATACCTGACTGTGGCAGATGGTTTGGTGAAGCCGCTCGTATACCCCCCATCGGCAGGGGATGTATACTTTGCAGGCAACATACCGTGCTTGGATGGCCGGTGGAGCCAAGGAATCTCCTCCTCTTTGCTGTGCGACTGCCGGCGTCCCCCGGAAGCTAGTGCACATGTCCTGGACGGCGCGCTCGAGTGAGGTCACTGTCGGCGAGCCAGACCACGACAAAATGGCAGCGATAGATGTGGCAATTTTGAATAAGGAGCGTGGGTCCACGGTCCTGTGTCCTCCATCCTACTCGGCGGTTAGGCTGGCAGCAGGGGATGGAAAAGGAGTATGGATCGAATCCGGCAGCGTCAGAAGTCACCACAGGGGGTGAGTGACAGTTGGTGGGGGGAAGGGTATTGGGGTGGCCCTAAGGGACAATGGCTTAAGGGGCATTATCCGTTTTATGTTTTACAGAGACTGAATGCCCTGCCCAGGGGACGACCAGTAGGTCTAGAGGCAAATCCTCGAGTAAATCCAAGCGTTGTGGGAATTGTGGTGATAAACTCCCGCAGGGACACGCAAAACCTTTCTGCTTTAAATGCATTTACAGATTAGCAGGCAAGGAGACAGCACAGGCTATAAAGGAGTGCCGGGCACTACAGTCTGAAATGCTCGCCAGTGTTCAGTCCTTCAGAGATACGGTAGAGAAGAGGGAGGAAGCCCCCGTAGGTAGGGAAAGCTCCCCCTCTCTGGTGGGTACCCCGGCAAGTGTTACGGAAGGATCCCAGGGACCGACTTTAGGTTACTCTGATGAAGAGCTAGAGGCCTCGGACCAGAGTTCTCGAGAGGAAGGGGAGGATTCTCACCAGGATAGTCTCGTTGAGGCTAGACCTGGCGGACATCTCTTTTCAGCTGAGGACATGGAGGGTCTCCTCAAGGCTATCTATACCTCTGAGGACATTCAGCTACAGTCCACGCACGTCTCAGCACAAGATAGACTGTACAGGGGACTTGGAAAAGCTCATACCAAATCTTTCCCAGTACACCAATCTCTTAAGGATATCATTTTAAGAGAATGGAAGGAGCCTGAGTGCAAAGACTTAAAACCTGGAAGCGTAGGTGCCCCTTTAAAGCTGAGCAAGAAGACAGATTTTTTTAAGGTTCCGCGTCTGGATGCTTCGTTGGCTCAAGTATCCAAACGTTCGGATCTGTCCTTCGAAGATTCCGGGAGCATTCGGGATCTGATGGACAAGAAATCTGAAACCCTGCTACGCAGAGCCTGGGACGCCAGCGCTGCATCTATGGGCCCAACATTGGCCTCTGCATGTGTTGCTAGAAATGCGGACGGATGGGTTCGCAGGTTAATCGACCATGTAGCACAGGAGAGTAAATCTAATGAGGTGCTAGATTCTCTGGCAGTGGTTGGGAAGGCAGTAGCTTATTTGGCAGATACCACGGTAAAGACAGTTAGAACAACTGCCAAGTCGGCAGCACTTCTAAGGGATAAGGGAGGGATACAAACTAGAGTTTATGTCTCCCCCCCCCCCCCCCTTACCCAAACTTTATCCTCACCCATCTCCACAAAGATCCATTGAAAGCAAGGGACCTTTTGGGGAGTGTCCGAACTAGCGGAACAGGAGGTCATCATTCCTGTTCCCGTGGATCAGATCGGCCAGGGGTTTTACTCCCACATATTTGTGGTGCCAAAACCATCCGGCAAATTCCAGCTGATCATAAATCTACGAAAAAGATAAACCAGTAACTAGTGTACAAAAAGTTCTGGATGGAGAGTATTTACACAGTCAGAAGACTCCCATCTCCAGGAGGGAGTCTTTATGATAACATTGGACTTAAAGCAGTGTTTCTCAATTCCAGTCCTCAGGCCCCCCCAACAGGTCAGGTTTTCAGGATTTCCATTATTTTGCACAGGTGATTTGATCAGTTTCACTGCCTTAGTAATCACCACAGCCTTTTCATCTGAGGGAAATCCTGAAAACCTGACCTGTTGGGGGGGCCTGAGGACTGGAATTGAGAAACACTGACTTAAAGGATGCTTACTTGCATGTCCCCATTGCCCCGAAACATCAGAAGTTCCTGAGGTTTGCGGTGCAGACGAAGCAGGGTGTCCGACACTGGCAGTTCAAGGCTCTCCCCTATCGGCCTAGCTGCCAGTCCGAGAGGTTTCACCAAAGTTCTGGCTAAGGTGGTGTCTTTTCTACACCTCCAGGGGATAGCCGTGATTCCATACCTGGACGACATGCTTATTTTTAGTCCAGCCCTGAAACAGCTCCAGGCAGACCGAGACAAAGTGCTGTCCACTCTAGAATATCTGGGGTGGCTAATCAGCAGAGAGAAATCCTCCCTAGATCCCGCACAATCCAAGGTTTTTGTAGGGTACCGGGTAGACTCAGTGAACCAAAGGATCTTTCTGCCTCAAGAAAAGATCACAAAAGTGCAGAGAGCAGTGTCTACTCTGCTTAGTACCGGAGAGACCTTTCTAAGGGCCATGATGAGAGTGCTGGGGCTCATGTCATCCTGCATCCCAGCGGTTCACTGGGCCCAGTTTTATTCCCGGAGACTCCAGGGATTCATTCTCTCCTCCTGGGTCGGGAGAAGAGAATCCCTGGACATAACAGTGTCAGAAGAGACAAGGAACTCCCTAGACTGGTGGCTCAACACAGACAACCTGTCGGGAGGTCGGTCCTGGACCCAACCGAATCCGTTGATTCTGACTACGGATGCAAGTGGCTGGGGAGCTCATATGGGAGATTTCTTCACCCAGGGCCCTTGGGAACGGGAGCAGAACAAAGCTTCCTCCAATTTCAGGGAGCTGTTAGCGGTCGGAAAAGCACTAAACTTTTTCAGAGACCAGGGAAGGGAAGTACAGATCTTCTCGGACAACGCAGTAGCTGTGTCCTACCTAAATCATCAGGGGGGAACAAGGTCCAGCAGGCTGATGAAACTGACCCAGGAGATCCTGGGGGATGTGGAGAAAAAGATTCTCTCAGTTTTGGCGGTACATGTAAGAGGGTCCCTCAACATTCAGGCAGACTTCCTCAGCAGGCAGCCCATTCATCAAGGAGAGTGGGAGCTAAACAACAAGGTTTTTTTCTCTAGTAAGCCAACACTTTGGCAGACCAGAGATAGATTTGTTTGCCTGCAGGAAGAACAGAAAAGTTCACAAGTATTTCTCTCTCACCAGGGAGCAGGGCTCCCACGGAATAGATGCCTTAGCCCAGAACTGGGAATTCGCCATGGCGTACGCATTCCCTTCCCTGGTGCTCATCCCCCGGGTATTGCAGAAGCTATCCCGGTCAAACGGGTGCCTTATTCTGATTGCGCCCTGGTGGCCGAAGCGAGCATGGTTCCCCACCCTGAGAAGGTGGTCGATTGCTCCTCCGCTGCATCTCCCGTCCAGACGCGATCTCCTCTCCCAGGGACCAGTGTTGCATCCCAATCCAGGTTTTCTTTCCCTGACAGCATGGTGTTTGAGAGGGAGATCCTCAGGCGTAGGGGATGTTCGGAAAAAGTGATTGACACACTCTTGCAGAGAAGGAAGCCAGTCACCAGACACATTTATGCAAAAGTTTGGAAAGTCTTCTCTCGCTGGGCTCAGCCTAGAGAAAGTTCTCTCCAAACAATCCCCATGGTCCTGGATTTCCTCCAAGAGAGGGTTGACCAGGGTTTAGCAGTCAGTACTCTCAGGGCTCAGGTTGCCGCCCTATCGGTATTTTTTGACCAAAGGCTGGCCCTGAACCCACTTGTAAAACGATTTTTGACAGCCAGGGAAAGGGTAACCCCGGTAAGGACAATCGGGTTCCCACCTTGGGATTTATCCCTGGTATTAGATGCTCTAATCAAAGAGCCTTTTGAGCCGGTGGCTCAGATTTCTGTTAAGTTTCTTTCACTTAAAATGGCCTTCCTTCTGACAATCATGACAGCCAGAAGGGTTAGTGACCTACAAGTTCTGACCATAAAAGAGCCCTTTTTGTTGCTCCTAGAGGATAGGGTAATCCTCAGACAGGATCCTTTATATTTGCCAAAAGTGACCTCCTTTTGTCAGAACCACAAAAATGACAAAGAGGAAAGGTTTCATTTATTAGACGTTAGATGTCTTCTAGTCTATTTTGATTTAGAGTGAGTGAATTCAAGAGATCAAATCATTTACTAATTAGTTTCTCCGGTCAAAAGAAAGGGCCTCTAAGCCTACGATAGCCAGGTGGATTAAACAGACTATCGCAATAGCTTATGAACGGTCAGAAAAACCTGTTCCAGCTAATATTAAAGCTCACTCAACTAGATCTGTGGTGACCTCCTGGGCAGAGAGGGCAGGTGCTTCGATTGATCAAATCTGCAGAGCAGTAACTTGGACGAGCCAAAATACTTTCCTGGGACACTACAGGGTGGAGCTGTTGTCTCCTCAGGACTTGGCGTTTGGCAGGAAGGTCCTACAGGCGGTGATCCTACCCTAAGGTAGGCCTGAACTTCTTGCTCATCGTCTCAGGTGTGCCGTCCTAGAAGACGACTGGAGAAAAGTACCAGTTACACTTATCAGTAACAGGTTTTCTAGGAAGTCTTCCAGGACGGCAGGCCTACTTCCCTACCCTTAATTGTTGGTGATGTTTTATTCTCACAGAATGTACCCTTTGACACCAGTGTGGGTCTATACTTTGTCATAACTGAGGGAAGGGTGGGGCCTTTTAAACTCTGTTGTTGATTATTTTTCCTGTCAGGTGGGACCCGTCATCTCAGGTGTGCCGTCCTGGAAGACTTCCTAGAGAACCTGTTACCGGTAAGTGTAACTGCTACTTTTGAAGCTGCTGGTGCCTTTTGAGTCCCACGGACATCAAGGTGTAGAGTCCTCCAGAGTCTTGCAACTGTGCATAAACCTTCCATTCGGCCACCACTAATCAATGCTCACAAGCAGAAACAGCTGCATTGGGCAGAAAAATACATGAAGACTAATTTTTAAACAGTCCTGTTCACTGATAAGTGCCGTGCAACCCTGGATGGTCCAGATGGATGGAGTAGTGGATGGTTGGTGGACGGCCACCATGTTCCAACAAGGCTGCGACGTTAGCAAGGCGGTGGTGGAGTCATGTTTCATGGGAAGAGAGCTGGTTGGCCCCTTTAGGGTCCCTGAAGGTGTAAAGATGACCTCTGTAAAGTATGTGGAGTTCCTGACTGACCACTTCCTTCCCTGGTAAAGAGGGAAGAACTATGCTTTCCGTAATAAAAGCATCTTCATGCATGATAATGCACCATCTCATGCTGCAAAGAATACTTCTGCATCAATGGCTGCTATGGGGATGAAAGGAGAGAAAGTCATGGTGTCGCCTCCCGACCTCAATCCTATTGAACCTTTGGGGCATACTCAAGCAAAAGATCCATGCAGGTGGGAGGCAGTTTACATCCAAACAGCAGCTCGGGGAGACTATTCTGACATCTTGCAAACAAATTCCATCAGAAACTGTCCAAAAAGTTCCATGGATGCAAGACTTGTAAGGCTGCTATCAAATAAGGGGTCCTATGTTAAAATGTAACGTGACCTGTTAAAATGTTTAAAAAGTTGTTCAAAGTTTGATTGAAATAGCGTTTGATTTCAGTAAATATGCTGCAAACACAACAAATGACAATTTTCAGTTCTTTACAACCTATAAAGTGTTTTGAAACTTATTGTGCGTAATAATTTGGAACAGTGCATTGTAAGTTTTTTATTTTGAAAAAAAAACAAACTGTTATCATTAGGAGGTTTGTTCAATAAAATTTGAATTGTACTCTTAATAGTTGACACAATAGGACACCGCCACAGTCTATGTTTCCTCTATAGGACACCATTTGCTATCGCACACCGCCACAGTCTGTTTCCTCCATAGGGCACCATCACAGTCTATGTTTCCTCTATAGGACACCGTCCGCTATCACACACCGCCACAGTCTTTCCTCTATAGGACACCATCTGCTATCACACACCGCCACAGTCTGTTTCCTCCATAGGACACCACCACAGTCTATGTTTCCTCTATAGGACACCGTCCGCTATTGCACGCCGCCACAGTCTATGTTTCCTCTATAGGACACCGGCCACTATTACACACCGCCACAGTCTTTCCTTTATAGGACACATAGCCACAGTCTATGTTTCCTCTATAGGACACCGTCTGCTATTGCACACCGCCACAGTCTATGTTTCCTCTATAGGACACCGTCCGCTATCGCATACCGCCACAGTCTTTCCTCTATAGCAGTGGTCATCAACCATGTCTTCAGGGCCCACTAACAGGCCAGGTTTTATGTATTACCTTGGGGAGATGCAGACTAGAATACTGCAATCACTGAGCAGCAAATTATATCACCTGTGATGTATTTCAGTTATCTTGCAAACCTGGCCTGTTAGTGGGCCCTGAGGACAGGGTTGATGACCACTGCTCTATAGGACACCGCCACAGTCTATGTTTCCTCTATAGGACACCATTTGCTATCGCACACCGCCACAGTCTGTTTCCTCCATAGGACACCACCACAGTCTATATTTCCTCGATAGGACACCGTCCGCTATCGCACACCGCCACAGTCTTTCCTCTATCGCATGCCGCCACAGTCTATGTTTCCTCTATAGGACACCATCCGCTATCACACACCGTCACAGTCTTTCCTCTATAGGACACGGCCACAGTCTTTCCTCTATAGGACACTACCATAGTCTATGTTTCCTCTATAGGACACTGTCTGCTATTGCACACCGCCACAGTCTATGATGGTGTGTGATAGCACACCGCCATAGATCCATAGTTGCCACTGGATACTTGTAAAGTTAGTGTCCAAAGAAAAGCATACTAGTGAGAAGGTCTTCAGGATTCTGAGCATGACAGATGAGAGCAAAGAGGACGCCTCACTGTCAGAATCGGACAAAGGTGAAGAGGTCCCTGCTAAAACCAGACATACCTGACCCCATGTTGCTGTAGAGCTAGAAACACATAATTATACTCAGATGAAGCAGGGAACAAGTACTAGCGATGCGCTAATACTTGGAGATCTGGTAAAGCACAAGCAGCATACATCCTTGTTTTTTAGGCACCAGTACTGCAGTATTTAATGGTGAAGTGGCATGCAGTACAAGCTGGTGAGGTGGCTAGCACTAGTAACTAATGCAAGCAGACAATAAGTAACTCAAGCACAGGCCTGTAAAGGCTGATAGTAGCCTTCCAGAGGAGCTTGCAACCCTTATTTGGCAGCCCCTAGATTCGGCAGCACCCCTTATCCCTCCATTCACAGTCCAGCCAGGGGTTCAGGTGGAAACAGCCAACTTAACAACTGTTGGAAGGCGAAACATTGTTTTTTTTTTTCAGACGCCAACAAGGAAGATCTCTCTCTCAAAGATACAGAACCCTGAAGAAGGACTTGCGTAACGTATCATCTATGCTCTTTTGTTTTTAATGCTCTGTATTATTGTTCTAGTTTTCTATGTTAGTATTTCTACTTTCTTTGTAAATAAATAAGACATTTGCTTCGTTGAGCATTGTGTTTATTTTTATAGCTAACATTGTTATTATATCATCACAATTAAGGGCTCTTTCACACGGGCGGATCATATGTCCGCTTTTTTATCCATCCGTGTACGGATGAAAAAGGGACATACATTGGTCCCTATGAGATCGTGGGTGTCAGCGGATGAACATCCTCTGACACCCGATCTCGCCCGGTGCCACAATCCTCCGATTCTGCAGACGGAGGAAACCCCTATTTTTCCACCCGTCATCGGATCGGGTGAACACGGACAGACGGTCCATGTTCATCCGATCCCCCCATAGAGGAGAGCGGAGAAAAGACAGGGAGATCCCTGCACAGTGTGCGGGGACCGCCCTGTCATCCGCCGGCTCAGCGGGGATCAACGGAGCGATCCCTGCTGAGCAAGCGGAGGTTCACGGGGCGGATCATCACTGATCCGCCCCGTGTGAAAGAGCCCTTAAGGGGTTGTAAAGGCAGAAGTTTTTTTTTTTCATCTTAATGCATTCTATGATAAAATGCCTTCTGTGTGCAGCAGCCGCTCTAACACTTACCTGTGGTCTCTCTCTGTCTAGCGATGTCCACTAGTGTCTCAGCCGTCCCAGATTCTCCTTCCTGATTGGCTGAGACACAACAGTCCCGCTGCTGTCAATCAAAATCAGCTAGCCAATCAAGGGAAAGAGAGAGGGCAGAGCCGGGTCGGGGCTCAGTGTCTGAATGGAGACAGGGAGCTGTGACTCAGCTAGGGTGCCTCCAAAACAAGCTGGTTGATGTGGGGGCACTCAACAGGAGGACCTGAGAAGAGGAGGATCCGGCCTGCTCTGTGCAAATCCACTGCAACAGAGCAGGTAAGCAAAACATGTTTATTATTTTTATAGGAAAAAAAAAATAGCCTTTACAATCACTTCAGTGTCATCAGAGCTTTGATAGACTAGCTAATTAAAGGGACAGACAAGATAATACATATTTATCATTTAAATAGGAGGAAGCCAAACCCGTCCCCTATTTATTTCAACAAGCCCTTTGACTTTTTTTAGCTGTTTTTTACCGAATACCTCTATAATTTGGTTGTGGACCAAACTAATGTTTATGCCCAACCGTACATCGCCACCAACACAAATTCATACCTTGCCAGGCCATTTGAGTGGAAACCTGTCACGTTTTTCAATTGTAAAACTTTTTTGGGCCTAACCCTTAAAGGGGTTGTAAAGGTAAATGTTTTTTCACCCTAATGCATTAAAGCGGAGTTCCGGCCACAATTTCACTTTTTAAATATAAATACCCCTGTAATACACAAGCTTAATGTATTCTAGTAAAGTTAGTCTGTAAACTAAGGTCCGTTTTGTTAGGTTGTTACAGCATTTAGACACTTTATAAAATAGAAATTGACTGGGGCCATCTTAAGTGTGGGCATCATGAAGCCAGACTGTATGACTTCCTGGATTTCAGCCTTGCAGATCTCGCACATGCTCAGTGCTGCACAAGCAGTGTCAGTTTCAGCACCTGTGCTGTCCAAGTCACATGATTCTTTGAGACTGGGGAGTGCACAGACTCCTGGAAAGTTACACCCACTACATTCCCAGGAGTCTGTGCGGTGTAGGTTAGGAAGCATTAAGCACCTAGGTGCAGGAAGTGGGAAGATTAACTATTCTGCCTAGCAACAACACTTTGAAGGCATTTAAAAAAAAAAATCCTTTTTTCGTAAAGGACTAATGAAATTTTTTTAAAACTACTGATGTAATGTTATATTTATGGGTGGAACTCCACTTTAAGGTGAAAAAACATCCGACAATACCGACCCCCGTTATACTTACCTGAACCTTCGAGAGTCCCGCGCTCGCCCCCCGACATCCTCTTTGTAGCATACTGCAATGGGAGACTATATGGTCTATCTTTCACGTTTGTGAGAGATTCGAAGACCCTGGGCTTTTTGGATCTAGTCATGATACTGGGAAGATTTTGCAAAAAATTACAGTAAACCCACTGCTGGTAACTTTTTTTTTTACATTTTGACAGCTGTGATTACCTGCAGTGGATCAAAAACATTCCCAAGGGTCAGTTGCGTCACCTTAGACAGAATTGTACTAGAGACTCTTGATACATAGTATGCCCTCCTAAAGACCACATTTTTGGATAAAGGATACCCTGAATCTTTGAAAGAGCAGGCCTACACCTTTTATTTGGATGGGAAACCCAATGAAAGTAGGAAAAGAGGAATGTGAGCATCCTCTCAGGTTCAGCACTCATTTCCATGACAGACATCGCAAAATGGAATGCATCCTCGCCAAACATTGAGATATTCTGTTGCAAGACCCACATTTTAAAATAAATTATTCATGTTAGACCTAGGGTTACCTGTAGAAGGGGAAAGAAGGATGCCAGGGTACTTTGTGAGACACAAACCACAGGGTATAAAATATACACAATTTTTATTGAACATTTCAACAGTTTTGATGCATACAATTAAAAATAGTTTTTGTAGAAATTGGTACATACACATATGAATGGATTTCCCTAATTATGTAAAGTTTAACTAACAATCCAAGGTGTAAATGTAATTATGATACATTGCTTTACACGTTTTGTGATATGCTTGCTTCCTTAGGAGATACATATATAAACGTCTGAAATTAGAGACAAGGGCCGATTCAGGTAGAATCGCGCAATATTTGCGTGGGCAAAGAGCAAATTTTTTTCTCTGCGCCCACGCAAATATTGCGCTTTGCCCGCGATTCACGGAGCAGTTGCTCCGTAAATTGCGCGGGCAATATGCTAAACAGCCGGGCGCAAGGCTGCCTAATGTAAATGATCCCGCCGGGGGCGGGAATCATTTAAATTAGGCGCGCTCCCGCGCCGAGCGAACAGCGCATGCTCCGTCGGGAAACTTTCCCGACGTGCATTGCGGCAAATGACGTCGCAAGGACGTCATTTGCTTCTAAGTGAACGTGAATGGCGTCCAGCGCCATTCACGGTTCACTTACGTAAACGACGTGAAATTTTAATTTCACGGGCGGGAGGCGCAGCTATACTTTAGCATTGGCTGCGCCTGCTATTAGCAGGAGCAGCCTTATGCTAAAGGCGCCGTACGGAAACTCCGTACCTTGCGTACGCAGGGCCCGCGCAACTTTTGTGAATCGGTGGTAGTATGCAATTTGCATACTATACGCCGATCACAAAGGCCGCGCCCCCTAGCGGCCAACGCAAGAATGCAGCCTGGGATGTGAAGGCATAAGGAGGCTTATGTTTGTCACATCCTAGGCTGCAGTCGGTGTAACGAGGTTCCTGAATCAGGAGCACTCGTTACACCGGAGCAAGTAAGCACTTGCGCCGCGCAACTATGGTTGCGCGGGCGCAAGTGCTTCTTGAATCTGGGCCAAGGTTGTTAAGAATCAGATCATAAAGGGGAGGGAAGGGAAAGGGGGGAGGAAAAAGGAGAGGAGAGGGGGGAAAAAACAGGGGGAGAGGAAACCGGCAAAGAAAGGACAGGGAAGACCAAAACGTACAATTCTATATATTAGTCCTAATGAACTTCCAAAACAGGGTAAGAAGTCAAGTACATCATTCTTCTTCTTCTCTTTTTTTTCTACACACACACCTACACAGGTTGAACTGTATGGACTTGAAGAAGGGCCACACGACAACAGCCACCCACTTCGCCATCCACCACTCTGTGTTCCAAGCCTCGCACTGGATCCATGTTCCCTGAGCATATAACGTCTCGCTTGGGCGCTTCCACCTGCTGGGTCCTGCTAGCGGTGTTTCAAAGCTTTCCATCGGCTCCTCTCTGCGGCCATCCCGCCACTCACCACCAGAGCTGCGGTTTGATGCACTTGACCCTCCATCCCAGCTCTGCATATATCCGTTGTCCCTTCACATTGGAGTAGGTTTGGCACATAAGAAGCTCAGTTTACCACCACAGCATTGCTTCTCACAGCTGATCCATACTTCACCGCCTAACAAGGTACTGCCAGAGTGGTAATTATGTTGTATAGCTGTTCCATCTATGCAAGGAGATTTTAACTGTTGGTATTCATCAACCTTACTTCATGTCAACAATAAACTGATTTTATTACACTGACTTTATCCACAAATTTTTCCATAGGAGTTGTTTCCGATTAGCACTTTCAGTTATGATTATTTCTGAATATTTGAACTGGATGGATTGTTGTCTTTATTCAACCTTACCAACTATGTATCTATATATGTAACTATTGGTTCCCAAAAGACTCCCCATTAGAAATGAAGATGAAGGAAAACAAAGGAAGATCCTATAGAAGGGCTCCCAATTTAAAGAACAAAGTAGCTCCTAGCAAATTAAACCCATTCTGAATTGTCCTCATTATGTCTCATTCCCCTCAAGGGTATGTTTCAGTGTTGTAAGGCCCTTTGTAAGACCTGCAATTTCGTATGACATGGTCAAAAAGAATTTGTGTCCAAGGGCAAGACCTGCAAGATGGAACGACTTTTACAACTGTTGATCTGATTTTTGTAGTGTATTGCTTTACCTGTCTGTGTGAGCTCTTGTATGTGGACTGCACTATTAGGCCACTGAGAAAGAGATTTGGCAAACACCACCACTTTATTGAGGAAAGAAAAGATCAATATAGTGTCCATTGTCACTTTTCAGAGGTTCATAGAGGTTCATAATAAATCTACTTCAGGGCTGCAAGTGTTGGTAATTGAAGCAGTTCCCAAGAGTCTTCCAAAAGCTTTCATAGGCTCTGTCAACGGGAAACATATTTGATCTACATCCTAGACACTCTCTCCACTGGAGGGTTAAATGAAGAACTTGAGGTTGAAACTATTTTATAAAAAAATATAAATGAGATATATATATTTTATCTCAACATTTATATATAAAAGCTTGTCAGTCATACAGTCATAAAACAAAAAAACTCCTGCACTTTGGTGTTTCGCCAAAACCAGGTACAGCAGTATAGTCTAACGGCAAAGTCTGAAGTCTTGCAGCCCTCCACAGAACAAAGGGTGTTCATATGGCTAAAACAAAAAGAAAAGAAAGGAGGGCGCACCGACCTTGTGCATTAGCACTTAAAATTGTATTAAAAACAGAATAAAAAGCAATGGTCCTACTCACAAGGCTTACCCCCTTCTTCAAAGCCTAAGTGGTCCGTGGTCTGACCACGGACCCCTTAGGCTTTAAAGAAGGGGGTACGCCCCAGAAACGCGTCAGCCGTCCAGATGTCTGAGGTTCTACTGGCAGGTGCCGTGAGGTCGAGTACAGCTGTCTGAAAAGCGCTTACTTAAATTTCCTTGTGAGTAGGACCATTGCTTTTTATTCTGTTTTTAATAAAATTTTAAGTGGTAATGCACAAGGTCGGTGCGCCCTCCTTTCTTTTCTTTTTTTTTTCAGTCATACAGTCCCCTGCTCTGTCTCTGAATATACTGTACATTAGATATAATATATATAGATATAGATATATAGATATATATATATATATATATATATACACATTTTCAATATTAATAATGCTGATATTCTCAATAGGACATAAGTATAAGTATAATGTCTAAGGGGGTTAAACTACTCAAGGATGTTACTCAGGACGGGGAACTGCTAACATTTGATCAACTGAAAGCCAAATACGACCTTCCGAACTCGCAGTTCTTTCGATATCTAAGCCTGAGACATGCATATCAGTCACAATTCGGATCTCAGAAGGTTGAATCTTTCCCTTCTAGGTTGGAAGACTTACTGATGACGGAGGACCTGCCTAAGACTTTGTCAGTAACCTACAAAGAACTGTATAAAGCGAGTCCCAAAGCGTTACTCAAGTGCAGAGAGAGGTGGGGGGTGGAGGTTCCGGGAGTACAGGGGGAGGAATGGGAGGAAATGTGGGACCGCCCGTTCAAATACTTAGTGGCAGCGAGGGACAGGCTAATCCAGTTTAAATTTTTACATAGAATATATTATACCCCAGCCACGGATATACCCATCGGTGCCGGCCGAGTGCTGGAGGTGTACTTTTTCACCTGCTGACGCGCAACATGTGTTCTGGACGTGCCCCCAGATCCAACAGTTCTGGACTGGGGTCACGGCCTGTATTGCAGAGGTGCTGGGGGTTCCTGTCCCACGGGAAATTAGTGTCTGTTTACTGGGTCTGGTGGAAGAGGTGGTACCATCTAGGGCTCACAGAACATTACTGAGTATCTTACTGTTTTATGGGAAGAAAGCCATTTTGCTCAAATGGAGGAATTCAGGGGCCCCTGAAATTGCTTTTTGGAAAGGTTTGGTGAACGCTATGCTACCCTACTATAAAGCAACCTACCTATCCTATAACGGGGATGTGTCGGGAAATTCGAGAAGGTGTGGAGGGCCTGGTATGAATCAGACCACACGGTTGGGTAAAGGACAGTTGGCTAATTTATAAATAAGTATGTATATAAGCTGACCAGGTGTTTCGGGGATGCTGTTTGTGACATGCCACAGAGGGGACTATTTCTGCTGAAGTTGTCCCGGGTTAAGGCTGGTGGGGGACGGGAACTGAGTACGGGAGTTCCGCAGGGGTTTTTGTTGTAAATACGCCATCTGCGATGGCACAGTTTTTATGTTCCCGGTCATGTTGGCCGACAATTAACCTTGGTGATGTGCCAAGGTATGTTATTTTTTTGCTTTTCTTTTTTGTTGTATGTGCATAAAACCTTTAATAAACAGAAATGTATAAAAAAGTATAAGTATAATAATGATGTCAATATACTTATTTACAGTTTTTTCTTTCTCCTTGGTTGTCAAGCGTGGTCTGGTTTTTTGATTATCGGTGGTCTGATAATAGAAGTACATCCATAGTACATTACATCTGCATTTATTTATTATTTAATATAATTTTTTACTGTCATTTTTATCTTTGTAAATAATTTATTTGCCTCAATGAATTGTAGCCCCTTTTTTAAATATATATTACCTATTTGCTTTAACCAATTAAAGTGGTCGTTAAGACACTCTGACCTGTTAATAGTATCAGCGCTGTATTCTAATAAAAAATTCCCCCTGTGTGTGTGATTTAGAAAAAATAAAGTAGTATATACCTGATTTCAGAGTAATTCCCGGCGATCACATGACCAGCCGACTCTCTTCTCCCAATCTGACAGATGCAGCGGGGCGGGGCTGAGGGGAGAAGGAGAGAGCCAGCTGATCACTTGATCACCGTTCGGTGCTCATTGATCTCGTATATAATGCTTTATTTTTATAAATCTCACTTGTCATTAGGAGACAGCGCTGATACTATTCAGAGTCATTCCAGAAGCAGGAAGGGGTGGGGCGGGCACTGTCAGGCAGGGAGGGAAGGGGAGGGGAGGGGGATGAGACAGGAGAGCAGGGCTGCGGATGACGGAGACATGTAAACCATGGTGTCAGGGCTCAGCAGCTATGATATACCGTGGTCAGATTACAGGGGAGAGGGCAGAAACTGGTAGGGTCAGCCAGGTATTTCAAGTGATATGGGGGGGTGACACAGCACAAGCACTGTGCTGTATAACATGCTTTAAAGGGCCAGGATCCTTTTTATTTGTAGGTTAACAAACAATTTAAGGACCAGGCCTTTTTCTGAGACTATCTGTTTATAAATAAAAATCTGTATTTTTTTTGCTAGAAAATTACTTAGAACCCCTGAACACTATATATTTTTTAGCAGAGGCCCTTGAAAATAAAATAGCGGTCATTGCAATTTTGTATGTCACATGGTTTTTGCGCAGCAGTTTTTTCTAAAAAGTTTGGAAAAAATATATACTTTAATGAATAAAAAAGCAAACAAAAAAAATACACTATAATTATACCGCCAAACTACAGAACTTAAAAGTCTCTATAGGTGACACTTTAAAAATGTCTAGTGCTGGAATTATTGGTCTCGCTCTGACGTTGACGGCGATACCTCGTGTGGTGCGAACACCGTTTACATATGTGGGCATGACCTACATATGTGTTCACCACTCTAGGGCCGAAACAACTAATTGATTAATCGACAACTAATCGATTATGAAATTAATCGATTACCATTTTCATAATTAATCGGCCAGTAACATAATGGGGTTAAAAAAACTAAAATTGTCCCTTTATAGTACAAAAAGATCAAATCTCTACTGTAATTATTACTTTCACTGTCCCACAGTAACAAATGAACCCCTTACAGTAGCGATTATTTTCTCTTTTTGTACTAATTTTAGTTTACCAAACATCTCAGGCCTGGGTCACATCTCTGTGTTTTTTGCAGAAGGACACTACAGTTCATTTACATGGTTTCACATCCATGATTTTTCCAGCTTCTGCATATTTGGAAAGGGCAAGGATCTTTTTTTTCTTATTTTTTTATTTAACGCTGCTATTTTGTTTTTTTGGTTCAATATACTGCACTTCAATTGGGAAGCTTCAGGAAAGCATGTAATGCATTTTTGTGGCAATTTGTGTATTTTAATCTGCCCAACAACAAATTGGGCAAAAAAAAAATGGAAATCGCAGCAAATTTTTTTTCAGGTTATTAACCGATTATTCGATTAGATACAACAATAATCAGCCAACTAATCGATTATGGAAATAATCGTTAGTTGCAGCCCTACACCACTGTGCGTGAGCATGGCGGGACAGGGGCGCTTTAAAAATTATCATATATTTTATTACATTTTGCGATAACAATACAGCATGACAGATCCTCTTTATGGGGAGATGTAGGGGTTTCAATGGATCCAAATCTCTCCTCTACAATGGAAAGCATGAGACCAAAAAAAAAAAAATGCTGATCTATTCTAATGTTTTAAAAAAATTGCCTTGTTTACATTGGGCCAGAACCAGAAGTGTTGTCATGATGTCGCTCCGCTATAGAGCGGAGGCCATATTTCCTTCGCTCATCTCTGTGACCGGCTGACGCCAGCACTGAATCAGTTCTCAGGGATACCAGTCTGTTAGGTAAGCCCAGAAACCTCCGGAAAGTGGCGGTTCCCGGGCTCCTGTCGCCACTTTTATCAGAAAGGCCAGCACCTGAGGAAAATTTCAATACCACAGTTTTGGCATCTAGCCTCAGCCATAACCCCAACATTAAAGCGGGGGTTCACCCTAAAAAAAAATTCTAACATTACATTGAGCCGAGTTGTGAGAATGACATTATGCTGATCTTTTTTATTTTCTTGCCGTACATACCGTTTTATCTATATTTTCACCGCGGCTTCCGGGTATGTAATCCTGCGGGACTGGGCGTTCCTATTCACATGCTAATTGATTGACATGCTTCCCACCGGCGCATACAGCACGTCACGAGTTGCCGAAAGAAGCAGAATGTCTGTGCGCAGGCGGCGTATAGAGCCGACTCGCAGTCCGGCTTCTTTTGGCAACTTGTGACGCGCTGTATGCGCCGGTGGGAAGCATGTCAATCAATTAGCATGTGAATAGGAACGCCCAGTCCCGCAGGATTACATACCCGGAAGCCGCGGTGAAAATATAGATAAAACGGTATGTACGGCAAGAAAATAAAAAAGATCAGCATAATGTCATTCTCACAACTCGGCTCAATGTAATGTTAGAATTTTTATTTAGGGTGAACCCCCGCTTTAACCACTTCCGTACCGTAGGACGTCATATGACGTCCTGGACTTCAGTGGGGGATATCTGAATGATACCTGCAGCTACAGGCAACATTCAGATATCCTTCTTTTCATGCGGCGATTCTGCTCACCAAAGTCGGTTCATAGCGGCGGTTCTGCCTATTTATCGTTCTTATAGGCGGTGGGAGGGGACATTGCCCCCTCCCGCCACCATCTGGTTCTTCTCCGGGCTCTCCCGTGCCATCGGAGGCCCCGAGAACGAATCGGCCGCCGCCGAATTAGGAGCATAGAGATTTGGTCACCGGTCATCTCTATGACCGTCGGAGGCCCAGGCGCGACGTTATGATGTCACGCCCGGATACCCGGAAGTAAACAAAGCCACATTTTTTTTCCGATCTCATGCTTTCCAGCCTGGAGGAGAGATGTGGGGTCTTATTGACCCCGCATCTCCCCATAAAGAAGACCTGTCGCACACTATTCCTATTACAAGGGATGTTTACATTCCTTGTAATAGGAATAAAAGTGATAAAAAAAAATAAGGATTTTTTTTTAAACGCCCCTGTCCCCAGTAGCTCGCGCTCAGAAGCGAACGCGCATGGAAGGCCCGCCCACATATGTAAACGCCATTCAAACCACACATGTGAGGTATCTCCGTGTGCGTTAGAGCGAGAGCAATAATTCTAGCACTAGACCTCCTCTGTAACTCTAAACTGGTAACCTGTAAAACAAATTAAACCGTCACCTAAGGAGATTTTTAAGTGCCAAAGTTTGGCGCCATTCCATGAGTGTGCGCAATTTTAAAGCGTGACAAGTTGGGTATCTATTTACTTGGTGTAACATCATCTTGCGCATTATACAAAAAAATTGGGCTAACTTTACTGTTTTGTTATTTTTTAATTCATGAAACCGTTTTTTTTTCCAAAAAAGGCGTTTGAAAAATTATTGCGCAAATACCGTGCGAGATAAAAAGGTGCAATGACCGCCACTTTATTCCCTAGGGTGTCTGCTAAAAAAAAATATATATTGTTTGGGGGTTCTGAGTAATTTTCTAGCAAAATAATTATTAATTTTACATGAATGAGAGAAGAGCCAGAATAGGCGCGGTATGGAAGTGGTTAAACATCAAAGTAATGACGTACTGTATTTTCCCAGTTAGGTGGTCGGCAACTATTTACATGCACTTTGTGTTATTTTTATTGTTACGGCTCTGCTGGGCTTTGTAGTCTTGCCGCCATTAGGGTCTTCCTTGTGTGTGTGTATACCGTATATATAACAGTATCTCACAAAAGTGAGTACACCCCTCACATTTTTTTAAATATTTTATTATACCTTTTAATGTGACATCACTGAAGAAATGACACTTTACATTGTAGCAAAGTAGTGAGTGTACAGCTTGTATAACAGTGTAAATTTGCTGTCCACTCAAAAAACCTCAAGACACAGCCATTAATGTCTAAACC
This sequence comes from Rana temporaria, assembly GCF_905171775.1. NCBI lineage: Eukaryota > Metazoa > Chordata > Amphibia > Anura > Ranidae > Rana > Rana temporaria. The sequence continues at coordinate 266,612,817 of NC_053493.1, read as the reverse complement.
GCTGGAAACAAAAGTGAGTACACCCCTAAGTGAAAATGTCTGAATTGGGCCCAAAGTGTCAATATTTTGTGTGGCCAATATTACTTTCCAGCACTGCCTTAACCCTCTTGGGCATGGAGTTCACCAGAGCTTCACAGGTTGCCACTGGAGTCCTCTTCCACTCCTCCATGATGACATCACGAAGCTGGTGGATGTTGGAGACCTTGAGCTCCTCCACCTTCCATTTGAGGATACCCCACAGATGCTCATTAGGGTTTAGGTCTGGAGACCTGCTTATCTAGTCAATCACCTTTACACTCAGCTTTTTTAGCAAGGCATTGGTCATCTTGGATGTGTTTGGGGTTGTTATCATGTTGAAATACTGTCCTGCGGCCCAGTCTCCGAAGGGAGGGGATCGTGCTCTGCTTCAGTATGTCACAGTGCAAAAATTGTCAGCTGTGGCACCATGCAATCTAATCATATGGTCTTTCCCCAAAGGCTTGTTAACACCCCACTTAGAAAGGGGGAGAGACACGGATGATTGACTGGTGCAGACACAGCGATCAAAAAAGCTATGGGCCAAATAAGAACAATTCAACACTATCCCTCTCAGTAGAGCCCCCTGGTTCTTCCAGGCCTCACCCCCGTTGCTTAAAATGCACCCTAACATTTACCCTACCCTCATGCCGCGTACACACGATCATTTTACGGCATGAAAAAAACGTTGTTTTAAAAAAATGTCATTTAAAATGATCGTGTGTGGGCTTCACATAATTTTTTGGCTTCTGAAAAACGACAATTTTTTTTTTAGAGCATGCTGCATTTTTTAACGACGTTTTAAACTATGTCGTTTTTTGGGTTGTAAAAAATGATTGTGTGTGGGCTAAAACAACGTTAAAAACCCGCGCATGCTCAGAAGCAAGTTATGAGATGGGAGCGCTCATTCTGGTAAAACTACCGTTCATAATGGAGTAAGCACATTCATCATGCTGTAACAGACAGAAAAGCGCGAATCGTCTTTTCCTGACAGACTCCATGGCAGCCTACGTGTGGGTTAACCCCGCCTCTCATACCTCATAGGACCCTACTCCCATAAAGCTTTGCTTCCTGGCCATAGACAGTGTTCCTTTTTTGTCCTCCTCCTAGGACCTATAACGTTTTTACACTTTAAATCCAAGTCCTGGCGGGGTTTGTTTTGGGAGAAATTAAATGGTTGGAGTCCAACAAGTCCCAGCTATTAGCCGGGCGGATTGCACACTATAGAAAGAAATCCTGGTAGAAGCTTACTATTTAGCCATTGGCTAATATGCTATTTATGGTCAATCGTCCTGGCTATTAGCAGGAGACCTTCTTCCCACTGATGGTGCCCAGGTGATTTATTATGCTCCCACTCCCAGGCTGGACCGGATCGTATTGGTAAAGTATCGATTACAATATCTTTATGGCAGCTGTTTGTGTATGTTGTTTGTCAGCGCCGTTTTCTTTCCTTACCTTCCGGGTCTATGGCTGCTGGAACGCATTGTGCGTTCCACTCTCTCCTCCTTCAGTCTCCTCTGTGTGCGCGCGCAAGTCTCGGGTTCGCGCGTGCGCAGTAGAGTCCATTGCCGATTCGCGCAGGCGCGCTCGGCAGTCAGGGCCACGCCAATCACAGCGCAGGTGCGCGGCGTACGCGGCGGGCACGGTGACGTCATCGAGGGCGGCAGTTTTAAAAAGCTGTCTGCTACAGCTGATTCTGGGGATTTCTCCTAGGATCACTGTTGCTTCCAGGCTCAATCCTCATTGGAGAAGGTAGGGTGCTTGGCTGCACTATGTTCATATACTGCATCAATTGTCTCCTATACCTTATTGCCTGTGCTCTGCTCTCATGCTAATATTTTTAATTCTGCTTATAATTGTTTTCAGTGGATATATCTTACCACTATGGATGTGTCACCGCCCCCCAGTGGCCAACCCTTACGCCGCAGGTAGGATGGAAAATTTTCTTTTCCTCTGCCTGCTGTTTGGGTTTCTGTATTTTGTTTTTTTCTTATCGTTTCTTTCTCCTTCTTCAGCCCTTCTAGGTCTGATCATCAGCCCTCAGTTCAGGAAAACATTGACGTCGCTAATGCACATCGTCATCATTCCAGGTCAAGCTCTAAACGTCCAAAGAGCAGGTCACCCTCCAGACATCATGGGGAAAAATATAGATCCACCTCTGATCGCCATTCCCACCGTCATTCGGGCTATTCTGGAAGAAGATCTTGCTGGGGGTGCAAGGCCCAGGTCCCGGAAGGGAAATCTCTCTGTGATCCCTGCTATTCTCGTGCGGCAAGAGAGAGAGTGGATGGAGACCAACAAGTTGAAGCTCTGGTCAGGAAGGTGGTTCAGGAATCCCTGAACAAACCTGTTTCCTCTGGTGACATTTTTTCTCCTGTAATTCCAGCACCTGTCCTTATACAGGATGACTCTGAGGTTCCGGGTCCATCTCAGCGCAATCGTTCCTCAAGTATGTCCTCCCTTAGTGAGGTGGAGAGTGTTGTCAATTCCACAGGATTTGATTTTTCTCTAGTCCCAAATCTGGTAAGGGCAGTCAAAGTCGCTTTAAAATGGGAAGACCCGGTGGAATCTCCTAACAAACAGAGAAAATATTTTAAACACCTCAAGAAGGAGCGTCCCAGCTTTCCCCTCTTGGGTGAACTTGGTGAAATGATCACTGATGAGTGGACCTCCACTGAAAGGAAAAATTCATTGATTTCTAAAGTATCAAAGATGTATCCATTTAAACGCGAAGACGTGAAACATCTAGAATCAGCTCCTTTGGTGGACGCCGCTTTAATGAGACTGGTCAAACATGTTACCCTTCCTTTAGAAGACACAGTTTCCTTTAAAGATGCTTTGGACAGAAAGATTGATACAGATCTGAAGCGCATATATGTCACAGCAGGTATGACATGTAAGCCGGCTCTGGCCCTCGCGGCCCTCTCCAAGGCAATGGAAGTTTGGACGGATGAAGTGGATTCTACTCTATCCAATATGTCTGGTCTTCTGGTCAGAGACTTACCGGTTCATGAGTTAAGAATGGCTGCTGCCTTCTTGGGTGAGGCTTCCCTTGACATTATCCGCCTGGTGGCACGGGTCATGCTTTCGTCTGTTACAGCCAAACGTGCCCTATGGCTCCGTCCTTGGGTAGCCGACCCAGCCTCTAAACAGGCTTGGTGCCGTATTCCCTTTCAAGGGTCCTCCCTGTTCGGGAACAAACTTGACAGCGCTATCTCCCGTGCCACAGGGGGTAAGTCGGGGTTCCTTCCCCAGGACCGTCGTCCCTTCAACCAAAGAAAATTTTTTCCCAGGCAAGACCAAGATCGTGCTAGAGAGGCCCGTCGATACAGGCCGGGTAGAGAGTTCAGGAAAAATTGGAGAAGAAACCAACCTTCGGGTCAAAAACCCACAAAAGGGGCAACTCCGGGTAACCGAGATACCCCTAAATCTTTTCGATATTGGGATCGCTCAGACGGAGCAGGTTGGAGCTCGGCTTCTGCAATTCCGGCACGTGTGGGCAGCCTCAATAAAAGACTTTTGGACGATCAAGACAATATCCTTAGGTCACTCCTGGACCTTTGTCAACCCTCCTATACTTCAGTTTGTCCCCACAACTCTGCCTCGTTCAGAAGAAAAGAGAAATATCCTTCTGACATACACAGACACTCTTTTGTCCCAGGGCGCCGCTATACAAGTGCCAGCGGCAGAAAGATTTCAGGGAATGTACTCACCTCTGTTCATGATTTTGAAGAAGTCCGGCTCTTGGAGGCCAGTGATAGACCTGACGCATCTAAACACCTTTATAAAAAAGGAAAAATTCAAGATGGAGTCACTTCTCACAATTCGTCAGACCATTCTACCGGGCGACTGGCTTGTGTCAATCGACTTGAAAGATGCCTACTTCCACGTGCCCATAGCGGCAGAATTTCAGAAATACCTTCGGTTCGCAGTAGGCAGTGTTCACCTTCAGTTCACGTGTCTCCCATTCGGGCTTACAACATCGCCGCGAGTGTTTTCAAAGCTCTTACTGGCTGTCGTGGCCTTAATCAGAATGAAAGGCATCCGTCTACACCATTATTTAGACGACCTGCTGTTACTTTCACAGAGCAGGGAACAGCTATTGATACATCGGGCTCAAGTTATTCTCACTTTGACCGAGTTCGGCTGGCTTTTGAACAGGGAAAAGAGTCATCTAGAACCCACACAGTCTCTAGTCTTCCTCGGTGCCCAGTTCGATACGATTCAGAGTACAATTTCTCTACCCTTAGAAAAAATCCCAGTCATCCGGGAAAGAATTCGTCTTGCATTGGAGTCCCCTTTTCTCAAAGCTTCACTCTGCCTCAAAGTTATAGGCACCATGGTGTCCACGACTCCCATGGTCAGATGGGCACAATGGCGAATGCGTCCTTTCCAGAGGGGTTTTCTCCAACAATGGGATCCGAAGCCCCAGGACCAATTAATCCGGATAACTCAGTCAATGAGGGACAGCCTCCTCTGGTGGCTTCTGCGGAGAAATCTCCTCAATTGTCTCTCAATAGCCCCTGTCTCCTGGATCACAGTTACATCCGACGCCAGCAACAGCGGCTGGGGTGCTCTTTGCCTGAAAGAAGTAGCCCAAGGGAAGTGGGATTTTCCATCTCGGAAGGTAGTATCCAATATCCTGGAACTCCGTGCAGCCTTCTGTGCCCTTCAAGCCTTCACCCATCTGGTAAAGGGGTCGTCAGTCCTTCTGAGGATGGACAATACGACAGCCGTGTCTTACATAAAAAGACAAGGAGGCACACGCAGTCTGTCCCTTCTGAGGGAGGTGGAGCCGATTATGTCATGGGCTCAGACACATCTGACAGATCTAACAGCAGTTTATCTCCCCGGAACTCAGAATGTTCAAGCAGATTTCCTATCGAGGACGACACTCGACAACAACGAGTGGTCTCTCCACAGCAAGGTTTTCGTCTGGATCCTGTCACTAGGATTCACACCGGAAGTAGACCTATTTGCATCCCCGTGCAACTACAAACTGGAAAAATTTTACACAAGAAATCGCTGCCCCCAAGCGTTCGGGGTGGATGCTCTAACAGATCAGTGGATGTTCCACAAAGCCTATGCTTTTCCCCCAACTCCAGTTATTCTCCGGTTCCTGTCGAGACTCAGATGGGAGGATGTCGAAGTGGTCGCAATAATTCCTTACTGGCCCAACAGACCATGGTTTCCACTGTTGTTTCAGTTGAGCTTCCGGGATCCAGTTCAGCTCCCATCCAGACCAGATCTCTTGCTCCAGGGGTCGACCCCTCACCCTTGTCCATCACATCTGCACCTGATGGCCTGGTTTTTGAGAGGGAAAGATTGGAAGCGCTAGGTTGCCCAAGCCAAGCATACTCTACATTACTAAATGCCAGGAAAGTGAGCACCAACAAAATCTATCAGAGGATATGGTCTAAGTTCTCGGATTACACCTCCTCCATGAACAGTTCAGCCAAAGTCCCCAGAGTGCAAGACATTTTGGGCTTCCTCCAAACTGGGCTTGACCTACCCTTATCAGTCAGCTCCTTGAGGGTCCAAGTATCAGCAATCTCTGCCTTTACAGGTATTTCGTGGGCCAGACATTCCCTTGTCCGTCAATTCTTCAAAGGAGCCATGAGGTTAAGACCTCTAAGAAAACCAAGATTTTCCAAGTGGGATCTCCCATTAGTCTTGGACTTTTTTTCAGGAGATCAAGATTCAACTAATCAATCTATCAAAGATCTTTCCCTCAAGATTGTCTTCCTTGTGGCTATAACATCTGCCAAAAGGGTCTCCGAAATTGGCTCTCTAGGCTCCAAAGAACCGTTCCTCACCTTTTTTCCGGACCGGGTAGTGTTGATTCCAATGCTGGGTTCCAAGCCTAAAGTCACGTCAATCTTTCATGAAAACCAGGAAATTGTACTTCCCACGTTTCATTCTTCTGAAAGTTCTATGGTTCATCCTCTGGATGTCGGCAAAATCCTTAAACAATATCTGGAAGCCACAGCGTCCTTCCGTAAATCTGATCATTTGTTTGTGTCATTCCATGGGAAAAACAAAGGCATGCGTGCTTCCTCCAGAACCATCGCCGCATGGATCGTCCAAGCTATCCAAAGGGCTTACAAGGCTAAAGGGTTGGCTCCTCCTGAAGCGGTAACCGCTCATTCCACGCGGAGCGTCTCTACGTCATGGGCGGCTGCCCGACATGTTTCCCCTGAAGTTATTTGCAAAGCGGCCTCTTGGTCGTCTTTAAATACATTTATGACGCACTATTGCGTAGAACCGGCCTCCTTGTCGTCGGTTAATTTTGGTTTGAATATATTATCTGTTGACAATGTCAATTAAAATTTTGTTTCTTTAACCAGCAATTGCCCACCCGGGTGTGTTTGGCTAGTCATTTCCCACACGTAGGCTGCCATGGAGTCTGTCAGGAAAAAGGAAAATTTATATGAAATACTTACCGTAATTTTCCTTTCCTGATGGACTCCATGGCAGCCGGAGTTCCCTCCCTTTTGCTGGAGTAGGCTATATTACGGAACACTGTCTATGGCCAGGAAGCAAAGCTTTATGGGAGTAGGGTCCTATGAGGTATGAGAGGCGGGGTTAACCCACACGTAGGCTGCCATGGAGTCCATCAGGAAAGGAAAATTACGGTAAGTATTTCATATAAATTTTCCTTTTTACTAACACGGAATCAGCTAAAGCAGCCCAAAGGGTGGCGTCATCCACATGGAACTGCCCCTTTATAGTGCAGTCGTAAGTGTTGTACGTCACCATGCTTTGCTAGAGCATTTTTAAAAAACGATGATGTGTGGGCAATGTCATTTTAATGATGAAGTTGGAAAAACGTTGTTTTTTCTACATCCCGAAAACGTCATTTTTTTCCATGCCGAAAAATGATTGTGTGTACGCGGCATTAGAGTCTGTAATCTTGCATGTAAAATCCCAGCTATTTCCACCACCAAGTCACCTCTATAACCTGTCTTGGGCAATCTCAACTTCCCCTTGGGACCTAGTGAGGGCCCATTCCAAAACCTGCTTGAGGCAGGCTACTTCCATGTTTCACATTTCCTCAACTCAGACAGTTGGCCCTCAATATTGACTCTTGATGCACCTGGATGGATGATTTCTCCTAGATTTTTGGTGGGCACTTCATCTCCACCACGTTTTCCATACGCTGGGTCCCCCGGCAGTGCATAGACGTTCGCCAACTCCATTTGAGTCTCATTGCATGGATAGATGCACGCTCCCTCGCATCCTTTCCATAATGTACACTCTACTGATCTCTCCGCCTGAAGACTTTAGGTTGCCTTTCCTCATTAAATCAAATTGGGGTCGCCATTTGCCCCTGATCAAGATAAAAAAAAACATTCAGTTTGCCCTTTAATCTTCTGTATGCAAACACATCCAGGAATGCAACTATAAGTTGTTTACTAAATGGTATCACACTCCGTCAGTCTTAAGCCGCTTCTTCCCAAAGGCCTCCCTGCTGGAGATGCCGAGGAGAACCAGGGACACTCCTACATATATTTTAGGCTTGTCCAGGCTTAGAGACTTTCTGGAGGGAAGTATGCAGACTTGCACAACAGTTTACTGTTCCAGAGGACCCAGCCTTCTTTGTGCTTCATTGCACTGAAATTCCTACTGCAACATATAAAAAGTCAGTTTTACGCCATTTACTTAACGCTGCTAAATCTGACCCCCATCTATCCAAATGTGGCTCAGAAAGGTTACAGACATCAACACAATGGAGGACCTAGTGCTCTCTGCACAAAACATAAACAAATGTTATAAGATAATGTGGCTCCCATGGAATAGGTTTATATACTCAGATGAAGGCAGATCTCTGCTAGATGCCCCCCAGCTGCCCTAAATATCCCCCTTGGCTAGTGTGTTTTTTGTTTGTTTTTTTCTTCCCCTTTTCACCCTTTCCTGTCTTTTTTCCTTTCGTCTGATATAACAAAAACCTGGGTATCCAACCTTGTTTCTATGCAGTGGTCTTATATTCGATAATATAGCAGTGCTATTCATCTCTGTACATTTTGTGATCTGAGGTATTATGTTATTTTTGCACTTATCTTGTTTGACTACATATTCGCTGTTCAGATATTGATGCAATTTGTTGGTTGCCTTTGTACTCTAAATAAAGAATTTGAAAAGAAAAGAGAAACAGATATAAAGCCTGCTTGATAAATGAAGAGCTACTAGCATTAAAATGGAAGGAAAAACGTGATATATTTATCCTGTCTTCCATTCACCCAGACATGACGGTCCAAATTCACACGGTGTCTGGTGTTGTGGAAAAGCCTCTCTGCATCCACGACTATAATCTAAATATGGAAGGTGTAGCGTTTAACGACCAAATGATGAAGCCGTATTTGAGTTATACACTGGTACAAAAAAGTCTCTTTACATTTATTCCAATTGGCTCTATACAACGTATTTGTTATTTACAAAGCTACTAGAAGAATTGGATTCTTCCTAAAAATGTAGGAAGCAATCGTCTCGGCTCTTTTTTTATCCAGGAGAGACTGTGACCCAAATCCAGATGCAATAAGCCCTTTGCATGAGAAACATTTTTCAGATGTCCTCCAACCTACCCCAACACAAAAGTCGTCCCCAAAAAAATTTGTCTGGTAAACATGGGATAAGGTGTGACATCCGTTTTTTTTGTCTATCCTTACCTGGCCAACCTAGCCTATGAATCAAGGACTGCTTCCATCACTACCACACTGTAGTAGACTATTAGTCTAGGGTACATCACAGCGCAGGATAGTGGTCCACACAATTCTGCACAAGAAGGGTCTCTAAAGATGTTAGGTAGTCAGGAAACTATCACATTTTAAGAGACCCTAAAATCAAAGGCTGGAAAAGTAAAAAAAATAAAAAAAATAGATTGTTTTATTGAGTTAATGTTATATTATTACCATGTGTTATAGTTAACTGTTAGCTGAAGCACTGATTTGTGTATTCTGAGAGCAGCATGGTGCTGTTCTCAGAATACATATGTCAGTGCCTGCAGCTCTGCAGGGTGAGAGTTCTCCATCTGCAGTTAAAAAAAATAACTTCTATGCCCAGCATTAGGGGCGTGGGGTGGTCAGGGGGGAAGTAGCTCTTATGCTCAGCTTATACTTTTTTCTGGCAGAGATTTCTTCTTCCACATCAATGTGAATGGAGGAATTCACTATCGCATGACCCAAATTTCACATGTGATGTCCTTTAATGAATTGCGTCCACTGTCTGCTATCACGCAGTGCCATAGTCTATGTTGTCTCTATATGTCAAACTTTCCACTATCACAGCTAGTGATTGTGGCAATGAATTCAGTGCCGCAGTCCTATGTTTCTTTTATATGACACTATCTGCTATCATACACAGCCACAGTCGGTTTCCTTTATATGACGTTGTCTATTATCACACACCACCACAGTCTGTTTCCTGTATATGACACTGTCCACCATCACACACCCCTATTGTCTATGTTTCCTTTATAGGACACTGCTATCACACAGCACCGCAGTCTATGTTTCCTTTATATGACACTGTCTGCTATCATGCAGTGCCACTGTCTACTTTTAGGTAGATTCAGGTAGATAGGATTAAACTTGCGGCGGCGTAGCTTAGCCTTTTTAGGCTACGCCGCCGTAAATTAGCTAGGCTAGTAATGATTCTAAATCAACTTACCTGCTAATCTACGGCGGCGTAGCCTAAAACGAGCGGGCATAAGGGCGCCTAATTCAAATTGGTTGGAGGGGGGCTTGTTGTATGGAAATGAGGCTTGACCTCATGTTTTTTGACGTTTTTCACTACTGCGCATGCGCCTGGCGCCTACATTTCCCAGTGCGCATTGCGGCTAAGTACGCCGTACGGGCCTATTGATTTAGACGTGGACGTAAACAACGTAACTCCCGATTCGCGGACGACTTACGCAAACGACGTAAAAAATTCGAACCTCGTGGCGGGAACGGCGGCCATACTTTAACCATTTGGGATCCGTGCGCCGTCTATTGACGGCTACAGCGCGGATCCCAAAAGCCAGAGCGCCGTCAATTGACGGCCGCCCCTTTGGGTGGTCCCCGTGCGCGCTCCAGAGCGCGCAGCGGGGAAATTTTGTTTTGGCCGTGTCCCTTGGACACAGCCAATTAGAGATCGCCGCAAACGGCCAATCAGAGTGGCCGTTTGCGATGCGATCTGGGCGGCCAATGAGAGGAGATCTCAAATGTAAACATATGAGATCATCTCTCATTGCCGCCTCTCCCTCCTCACACAGAGACAGCGTGTGAGGAGAGAGAAGTGAGTGAAAATCGTTCGAGTTACAGTGTTACAGTTTTACAAAGTGCCTGCCATCCATCCCAGTCCCAATTAACCAGTGCCATCCATCCCAGTGCCATCCACCAGTGCCATCCATCCCAGTGCAATCCATCCCAGTGCCATCCCAGTGCCGCCAATCAGTTCCCACCTGTGCTGCCAATCAGTGCCCGCCTGTGTGCCAATCAGTGCCCGCCTGTGCCGCCAATCAGTGCCTGCCTGTGCCGCCAATCAGTGCCCGCCTGTGCCGCCAATCAGTGCCCACCTGTGCCGCCAATCAGTGCCCACCTGTGCCGCCAATCAGTGCCCACCTGTGCCGCCAATCAGTGCCCGCCTGTGCCGCCAATCAGTGCCTGCCTGTGCCGCCAATCAGTGCCTGCCTGTGCCGCCAATCAGTGCCTGCCTGTGCCGCCAATCAGTGCCCACCTGTGCCGCCAATCAGTGCCCGCCTGTGCCGCCAATCAGTGCCCATCTGTGCCGCCAATCGGTACCAGCCTGAGCCGCCAATCGGTACCCGCCTGAGCCGCCAATCAGTGCCTGCCTGTGCCGCCAATCAGTGCCCTCCTGTGCCGCAAATCAGTGCCCGCCTGTGCCGCCATTCAGTGCCCATCTGTGCCGCCAATCAGTGCCCGCCTGTGCCGCCAATCAGTGCCCGCCTGTGCCGCCAATCAGTGCCCGCCTGTGCCGCCAATCGGTACCCGCCTGAGCCGCCAATCGGTACCCGCCTGAGCCGCCAATCGGTACCCGCCTGTGCAGCCAATCGGTGCCCGCCTGTGCTGCCAATCAGTGCCCACCTGTGCTGCCAATCAGTGCCCACCTGTGCTGCCAATCAGTGCCCATCAGTGAAGGTTTAGCACACACCAGCAAAATGTCCAAAAGGTCCTATTCCCTTCAGGAGGCTTTCCGAATAATTTCTGCCCCCGACGAGAGCAACGTGGAGCTCTCTCTTTCAGAGTCCCTTTCCAACTCTGATTCGGAGTTTGACGTCGCTTATGAGCCAGCCATCAGTAGCGCAACACTGAGTGACTCAGAGGAGGAAGATAGCCGGCCGGCTAAACGAAGGCGTGAGGAGGCAGTGCCATCCACCAGCACCGCAGTGCCATCTGCCAGCACCGCAGTGCCATCTGCCAGCACCGCCGTGCCATCTGCCAGCACCGCAGTGCCTCGGCAACAAACTTCCAAGACCCATGCCAGCCTTCCCTATGCCCTTCAGAACCCCTTGTGGCTTCCTGCTACTTCAGGAGAAGCCAACATTCCCCCTTTCACGGCCCAGCCAGGAATCCAAGTGAACACGGAGAATTTTACCCCAATCGATTATTTTAACCTCATGTTTACAGAGGACATGCTATCCGAAATTGTGGCCCAGTGCAACCTATTTGCACAGCAATTTATTGAAAACAATCCTACGTCCTACTATGCCCGTCCCTTCCAGTGGAGAGACCTTACGTTGGACGAGTTCAAATTTTTTTTAGGCCTCACATTTTGTATGGGACTCAACCCAAAAAACACTTCACGTGCCTTTTGGTCCAAAAACCCGATCTACCACATGCCCATCTTCTCCACCATAATGCCCAGAGCCCGATACTTCACCATCATGAGATTCCTGCATTTTAACGACAATACCCAGTGCCATCCCCGAAATCACCCAGAACATGACAGGCTTTTCAAAATCCGGCCCTTACTCAATTATTTTTCCGAGAAATTCCCCCAATTGTACACCCCGGACCAACACATCTGTGTGGATGAGTGCCTTATCAAATTTAGTGGCAGACTCCAAATAAAACAATTCATCCCCAGCAAAAGAGCCCGCTATGGTGTGAAGGTCTACAAATTGTGTGACCGAGTCACAGGATACCTGTATGCCTACAGAGTATACGAAGGCAAGGACACCCAGATCAATCCCCCTAATTGCCCAGACTACTTGGGATCAAGTGGCAAAATTGTTTGGGAACTAATCAACCCCCTATTAGACAAAGGATACCATCTATACGTAGATAATTTCTACACCTCTCTTCCCCTGTTCCACAACCTGCACCGGAAGCAGACGCCAGCATGTGGCACCGTCAGAAACAACAGGAAAGGCTTTCCTCAAAGCCTGGTGAACCAAAAGTTGAAAAGAGGAGAATCAGCAAGTCTGCGTAACAATGCGGTTTTGGCGGTGAAGTGGAAGGACAGAAGGGATGTCTATATGCTATCTACTATCCACAATGACACCATTGTTGAAACCCGCAGAAGGCGTGGCACCACCATCCGAAAGCCCACTTGCATCCAGGACTATAATTTGTTTATGGGGGGGGTCGACTTCAATGACCAGATGCTTGAGCCCTATCTTGCCACAAGAAGAACGTACCATTGGTACAAAAAAGTTGCCATTTATTTTTTTCAATTGGCCATATACAATTCTTTTGTAATTTACAGCAACTCCACCCAAAACCCCAAACGCTTCCTTGGCTACCAAGAGGACCTTATCACTGCCCTTATTTTCCACAACGATGCACCCCAAACCATCCGATCTGATGTTTTAAGTCGTCTCGCCGAGCGTCATTTTCCCGATTAAAGTCCCTCCCACAGAAACAGGCCGACGACGTCAAAAACGATGCAAGGTATGCGCCAGTGAAGGAGTCAGACGAGACACATCTTTCCATTGTGTGGATTGTCCTTCCCAACCAGGCCTCTGTATAATTGACTGTTTTCGCCGTTACCACACCAAACTAAAGTATTAATCCTCCGTTCCTGCCTTCACACACCTTCACACCCCTTATGCCACCGCCTGCTCTGTAACTCACCCCGGCTTGTTTTTTGACCACGATTCTGCCTAACGATTTTGTAATGCCTCTGCCCGATTTGGAATTGACCCTGGACTGTTTTTTCGACCATTCTTCTGCCTAACGATTCTGTACTGCCTCTGCCTGATCTGGAACTGACCTCGGACTGTTTGACCATGTTTTTGCCTGCCTCATGGACTGATCTTGTACCCTGCTACTGGACTAGTGGGAACACAGCGGTCTCACATATGTGAGGGGCGCCAGAAAAGTTTTTCTGGATGAAGAAAACTTTTTCGTTTTCTCATCCTAGATTAGGGTCTGGTTGCCCGGAGGCTTCAAAGAGATTTGGGTGGGAGAAGCCTCTACCCCTGTCCCCATTCTGTCCTGAACGAGGCCCTACTTCTGCCTGCTGCCTGTAGGACCTATGCCATCATGCCTCTGCCTGTTGCATGAACTGACCACCTGCACTAACCCTGACGGGACAGTATCCCTGCCTGGACGTTGCTGACCAAGTCCCTGCCTGCTGCCTGGACCAGTGCTATCCTGCTGTAGAACTGCGCTACTATTACCACAGGTAATCTTTTGTTTACGCTTTGCTCAGCATAATGTATTTTGAGGTGTAATTCTTGGTATGTGCATACTATGTGTCTCTGGAACACCTGACGGTGTTCCTTGCATGTTGGATCTCTGTATGTGGTCAGGCTATGTAGAAGTCTCACACATGTGGTATTGTTGTACTCAGGAGGAGTAGCAGAATGTATTTTGGTGTGTAATTTTTGCTATCTAAATGCTATGTGTTGGAAATATCTTAGAAACATACAACTTTGTGTAAAAAAAATGAGTTTTCATTTTTCTTCCACATGTTCCAAAAACTTCTGGAAAAAAAATGAACCATTCAAAAGACTCATTATGCCTCATAGATTATACGTTGGGGTGTTAGCTTTCCAAAATGGGGTCAGTGTGTTGGTAATTCCATTGTCCTGGTGTTCCAGGGCCTTCAAAAGTGTAATAGGTAGTCAACTAGTTAGATGTGCAATTTATGCTCCTAAAACCCCTGATGGCGCTTCCTGCATGTTGGGCCTCTGTATGTGGCCAGGCAGTAAAAAAGTCTCACACATGGGGTATCATTTTACTCAGGAGGAGTAGCAGAATGTATTTTGGGGTGTAATTTTTGATATGTACATGCTATGTGTTGGAAATATCTTATCAATGGACAACTTTGTGTAAAAAAAATGCGTTTTCATTTTTTTTCCACATTTTCCAAAAACTGCTGGAAAAAAATAAACCGTTCAAAAGACTCATTATGCCTCATAGATTATACGTTGGGGTATTAGCTTTCCAAAATGGGGTCACTTTGTGGGTAATTCCATTGTCCTGGTGTTCCAGGGCCTTCAAAAGTGTAATAGGTAGTCAACTAGTTAGATGTGCAATTTATGCTCCTAAAACCCCCGATGGCGCTTCCTGCATGTTGGCCCTCCGTATGTGGCCAGGCAGTGAAAAAGTCTCACACATGGGGTATCGTTTTACTCAGGAGGAGTAGCAGAATGTATTTTGGGGTGTCATTTGTGGTATGTACATGCTATGTGTTGGAAATATCTTATCAATGGACAACTTTGTGTAAAAAAAATGCGTTTTCATTTTTTTTCCACATTTTCCAAAAACTGCTGGAAAAAAATAAACCGTTCAAAAGACTCATTATGCCTCATAGATTATACATTGGGGTATTAGCTTTCCAAAATGGGGTCACTTTGTGGGTAATTCCATTGTCCTGGTGTTCCAGGGCCTTCAAAAGTGTAATAGGTAGTCAACTAGTTAGATGTGCAATTTATGCTCCTAAAACCCCTGATGGCGCTTCCTGCATGTTGGGCCTCCGTATGTGGCCAGGCAGTGAAAAAGTCTCACACATGGGGTATCGTTTTACTCAGGAGGAGTAGCAGAATGTATTTTGGGGTGTCATTTGTGGTATGCACATGCCATGTGAGAGAAATAAGCTATTACAATGACAATTTTGAGAAATTTTTTAAATGAAAAATAAAAATCTTAATTTTGCAAAGTATTGTGGGAAAAAAACACAACTTCAAATAACTCACCATGCCTCTTAATAAATACCTTGGAATGTCTACTTTCCAAAAAGGGGTTATTTTGGGGGCATTTGTACTTTCCTGGCTTGTTAGGGTCCCAAGAAATGAGATAGGCCTTCAGTACATCAGGTGTGATCAGATGTGACAATTTTTTATGATTTGCACTATAGCTTGTAGACTCTAAAACTTTCACACAGACCAAATAATTTCCAAAAATTTGGGGTTATTTTTATCAAAGACATGTAGCAGTATAAATTGTGGCCAAAATTTATGAAGAAATATTAATAATTTGCAAAATTTTATCACAGAAACTAAGAAAAAATCTTTTTTTTTCCAAATTTTCGGTCTTTTTTCATTAATAGCGCAAAAAATAAAAAACCCAGAGGTGATCAAATACCACCAAAAGAAAGCTCTATTTGTGGGAAAAAAAGGACAAAAAAATCATTTGGGTACAGTGTTGCATGACTGAGTAATTGTCATTCAAAGTGTGACAGCGCTGAAAGCTGAAAATTGCTCTGGGCAGGAGGGGTGTTTAAGTGCCCAGTAAGCAAGTGGTTAACATTGTTATTCCACCTCATAGGTGTTTAAGCGTATCTCTGTTTGAGCATACGCTTAAACATACGGCGGCGCCACAGTCTGCATCCTTAATATAGTATTGTTTGCACTGTTCACTATCATGCAGCCTCACAGTCTGTTTTCCTTATACGACACCGTTCGCTATGGTGCAGAGCCACAGTCTATGTTGTCTCTAAATGTCAAACCATTTGCTATCACTGCTAGTGGTTGTTCAGGGCCACAGTCTATTTTTCTTTATATGTTTATATGACACTGTCCACTACTATATTATGCATTGCCTCGCTCTACATTTCCTTTATATCTCAAACTGTCCACTATCCTGGCTAATGACCGCTCAGTTTGACGTAGATAGCCTCTTTCACAACTTTTGTGAAGCAGTTGTCTTCTCTGTCCAAAATGTGCGCCTCACTGTCTTCAAAAGAATGTCTCTCTTCCCTCAGGTGTAGGAAAATTGCTGAGTGTTTACCTGTGGTTTAGTCTCTCCACTGCTGGACCATTCGTTTTTTGACAGGTTGCTATATCACAGGCCTTTGCACTACAAATAACAAGTTACTTTGCTGGTGTTTGGGTGTTGGATCTTCTAGATGCAGAACCACAGTCTATGTTGCTTTCATATGACAAACACTCAACGGTCACAGCTATATACCACAGTATATATTGCCTGTATTTAACAAACTGTCTACTATCACAGCTAGTAGTTGCTCCTGTGGATGCAGCACCACTGTCTATGTTGCCTTTATCTGACAAACTGTTCACTAACATGGATAGTGGCTACTCTTTTGGATGTATCACAACAATCTACTGTATGTTGCCTTTATTTGACAAACTGTCCACTGCACAGCTGGTGGCTGCTCTTTTTAATGGTATATTAGTGTCAACGGAGTTGCACAGCCTATGAACAAATTATCCT
Source organism: Rana temporaria (assembly GCF_905171775.1). Classification (NCBI taxonomy): domain Eukaryota; kingdom Metazoa; phylum Chordata; class Amphibia; order Anura; family Ranidae; genus Rana; species Rana temporaria. The sequence goes on along the minus strand of NC_053493.1, from coordinate 266,596,180 downwards.
GAAATAACCATATTCAAAATCCACCATTGTATACAATAATAGATAAAAATATGTTTAAAGTAAATTAGATACAATGGCAGTGTCCATTAAACCACAAAATAAATCAGTGCTGCCGGGTGTATAATGAATGATAAGTCAATGATATCCAATCGCAATAAAAATCTACACTTTAATCCATGCTTGGTGGTAAAAAACTATATTGTGCACTTCCACCTCCGCTTATCACCTTAGTGCTCACAGAACGGAAAAACTGCCGGAAAAAGATAGAGAGCAGGTTCTCTATTTTCCTGACGGAAAAAATTCCTAGTGGAAAAAACGTTCATCTGTATGGAATTTTGATGGGAAAAAAACATGCATGCTCGGAAACAATTTGACGCATGCTCGGAAGCATTGAACTTCTTTTTCTCGCCTCGTCGTAGTGTTGTACGTCACTGCTTTCTTAACGCTTGAAAGTTTAGAGAACTTTTGTGTGACCGTGTGCATGCAAGACAAGCTTGAGCGGAATTCAGTCGGAAAAAACATCCAACTTTTTTCCGACGTGAAATCTGGTCGAGTGTACAGGGCATCACCTTAATACATACTCAAATGCGCCATATAATAAATCCCAGTAGATGATCTAATCACCTTTGATTACAAGTGTACTCCTTATCCTCCCATGTGAACTGATCAAACTGGAGTACTGGTCCCTTTAAGGCGTCGTTTATGGCGCTCATCAACATGTTAGGACAAAACATATATAATGCCTCCCATAGTGTAGTAGTTTTCTATCACAAGTTTATTTAGTCCACCTGTTCCCTGCCCTACTGAACCCCTGTCCTCCATCCTGCTGACCCCTGTACCCTCCCCTACCCTGTACCCTGCCCTACTGACCCCCTGTCCTCCATTGTGCTGACCCCCTGTACCCTGCCCTATTTACCCCCTGTCTTCCGTCCACTGACTCCTGTACCCTGCCCTACTGATTCCCTGTCCTCCATCCAGCTGACCCCTGTACCCTACCCTACTGACTCCTGTCCTCTGTCCTGCTGACCCCTGTACCCTGCCCTACTAACACCCCATCTTCCATCCTGCTGACTCTTTTACATTGCCCTACTGACCCCCTATTCTCTGTCCTCCTGATCCCTGTCCTCTGTCCTTATGACCCCTATTCTCTGCCCTGCTTACCTGCGTACACTGCCCTGCAGACCCTTCTCCTCTGCCATGCTGATTCCTGTCCTCCACTCTGCTGACCCCTGTCTTCTGCCCTGATAACCCCTGCTCTCCACCCAGCTGACCCTTGTCTGGCTTTTGTTTAACCACACTCCTTAAGCCCTTCCCACTGTTAAGAGTTCGGCCACACCCACACTTTGCTGCAGCACACGTAGCGCACCGATAATCACTTCCTCCCTCAAGTGACCCTCATTCTCATGTTCAAAAGTTGTGAGGTATGCAACAAGTATGTTTAAAGCTCTATATAATTTAACAATTATGTATAAATAAAGTGCATTGTGTGATTTTAAAAACATCGTTAGTTGCAGCCCTAGAAAAGTACATGCATTTACATGTGTTGGATTTGTTCAAAGTATCTAATCTGATGCTAGATGCAGAGATTTTTTTTATTTTTTTATTTAACTCAATGCACATTAATGCAGTAAACACACAGGCCCGGATTCACAAAACACTTACGCCGACGTATCTCGAGATACGCCGCGTAAGTGTAAATATGCGCCGTCGTATCTATGCGCTGTGCCCACAGAACTAGATACGCCTGAAAATAGGCTTCTTCCGACCGACGTAACTTTCCTACGCCGTCGTATCGTGGGCGCATATTTACGCTGGCCGCAAGGAGCGCTCCCATTGATTTCGAATTCGAATATGTAAATGAGGGAGATACGTCGATTCACGAACGTAGTTGCGCCCGGCGCATAATATACACGGTTTGCGTAAGACTTACGTCCGGCGTAAAGTTATTCCCCATATAGGAGGCGCAAGTCATGTTAAGGAATGGACCAGGGAACACAGCCGTCAGATTTTACGTCGTTTACATAGTACGTGAATAGGGCTGGGCGTAGGTTACGTTCACGTCGTAGGCAGTGATTCGACGTATCTTAGGCAGTTGTTTCAACGTGATTCTGAGCATGCGCACTGGGATGCGTCCACGGGACGGCGCATGCGCTGTACGTTATTCGTATCTTTATAAAGCTCAGTCCTTCATTTACATGGGCTCACGCCTCATTAGCATGGCTCACGCCCACTTCCACCTACGCTGTCTTACGCCGAGGAAGCCCAGCGTATCTTTAACAGCGAGTGGGAACGAGTGCTTTGTGAATCCAGTGCTTGCCTCTGTGCGCAGCGCCGGCGTAGCGTATATTAGATACGCTACGCCGGCATAAATATGCGCCGATGTATGTGAATCCGGGCCACAGTGTGCACTATACTATTCAAAACACTGAACTACATTTTTAGGCATTTAGAAATGGCCTATAAACATATATAAATCCATACAATCGCATGTGAGTCATTGCCTATGTGAACGAGGCCTTTAATGTTAGTAACAACACCTTTAAAAACCTGAACATACATTCAATGTTGTTGTTATTATTATTTTTATTAATAAAATGTAGCTAAAGTAGCATATAGTATTAACATGAATGAAACGTGAAACTGCAAACATATGCAAGCCCTAGACCAGAATCATCAAGGTACTCTGATGCCCTCTAGTGGTAGGATATACAGACTATGGCCCAGATTCACATATAATTACGTTGCTCCTGGGCAGCGTAACGTATGTGATTTACGTTACACCGCCGCAGGTTTACAGCGTTAGTGCCTGATTCTCAGAACACTTACCTGTAACCTTGCGGCGGTGTATCGTAAAAGCGCTCGGCGCAAGCCTGCCCAATTCAAATGGTACTATGGTAAATGGTAAATTACCCGACCTGCATTGCGCTAAATGACGTCGCACCGACGTCATTTGCTTAGACGTTAATGTAAATGGCGTCCTGCGCCATTCACGGACGTCTTACGCGAACGACATAGATTTTTAAAATTTCGACGCGGGAACGACGGCCATACTTAACATTGGCTGCGCCTCATAGACCCAGGGGCAACTTTACGCGTCGCAAAGGCTACGGAAACGTCGTAAATTCTCTGCGTCGAGCGCGCGTACATTCGTGAATCGTCGTAATTAGCTAATTTACATAAGCGACGGGGAAAACGACGTCGGCGACACCTAGCGGCGGGAAACAAAATTGCATTTTAGATCTGACAGCGTAAGAGCCTTTACGCCTGTCAGATCTAATGGGTATCTATGCGTAACTGATTCTAAGAATCAGTCGCATAGATACCCGGGGCCAGATTAGGACTTACGACGGCGCAAATGGTGTTGTGCCGTCGTAACGCCTTTGAGAATCTGGGCCTATATATGTAAATTATATATATATATATATATATATATATATATATATATATATATATATATATATATATATATACACACACACACACAGTATCTCACAAAAGTGAGTACACCCCTGACATTTTTAAAAATGTCATTATATCTTTTCATGTGACAACATTGAAGAAATTACACATTGTTACAATGTAAAGTAGTGAGCGTACAGCTTGTATAACAGTGTAAATTTGCCGTCCCCTCAAAAGAACTCAGCACACAGCCATTAATGTCTAAACCACTGGCAACAAAAGTGAGTACACCCCTAATAAAAATGTCCAAATTGGGCCCAATTAGCCATTTTCCCTCTTTAGTGTTAAAAGGTCTCAGGTGTGAATAGGGAACAGGTATGTTAAATTTGGTGTTATCGCTCTCTCATACTAGTCACTGAAAGTTCAACATGGCACCTCATGGCAAAGAACTCTCTGAGGATCTGAAAAAAAGAATTGTTGCTCTACAAAAAGATGGCCTAGGCTATAAGAAGATTGCCAAGACCCTGAAACTGAGCTACAGCACGGTGGCCAAGACCATGCAACTGTTTAACAGGACAGGTTCCACTCAGAACAGGCCTCGCCATGGTGGACCAAAGAAGTTGAGTGCACATGCCCAGCATCATATCCAGAGGTTTTCTTTGGGAAATAGACATATGAGTGCTGCCAGCATTTCTGCAGAGGTTGAAGGGGTCAGCCTGTCAGTGCTCAGATTATATGCCCCACACTGCATCAAATTGGTCTGCATGACTGTCGTCCCAGAAGGAAGCCTCGTCTAAAGATGATGCACAAGAAAGCCTGCAAACAGTTTGCTGAAAACAAGCAGACTATAGACATGGATTACTGGAGCCATGTCCTGTGGTCTGATGAGACCAAGATAAAATAAATAAATAATATTTGGTTCAGATAGTATCAAGCGTGTGTGGTGGCAACCAGGTGAGGAACACAAAGACAAGTGTGACTTGCCTACAGTCATGCATGGTGGTGGGAGTGTCGTGGTCTGGGGCTTCATGAGTCCTGCCAGCACCAGGGAGCTACAGTTCATTGAGGGAACCATGAATGCCAACATATACTGTGACATACTGAAGCAGAGCATGATCCCCTCCCTTCAGAGACTGGGCTGCAGGGCAGTATTTCAACATGATAACGACCCCAAACACACCTCCAAGATGACCACTGCCTTGCTAAAGAAGCTGAAGGTAAAGGTGATGAGGGGCGTGGCCAGCGCGGCATGTGAGCAGTCGCTTCTTCACAGAGCTCCCGCACTGATCCTTCACTGATCCGGGTTCCGGCCATCGAAACGACCCGTTTTTTCGCCATCCTGCTCGGGGAACGTTCCCTCACTACCCGGCTGACAATCCGCGGCTTCCAGGGGGCATGATGACCCGTGGACAGAAGGGAGAGACCGCGAGGCAGGATTCCCAACATGGCGCCGCTCCGCCGTCAGCATAGAAGGCGCGAACGGGAGACAAGCCTAAGGAGGGGGTGAGTAAACATCCCAAAAGCACCGAAAAACAGCCCGGGGAGCCCCCCAGAGACATGAGATATTATGCCCTGAAAATGACAGGAAAGGCGGGCATGGGCGAGCAGCAGCCCCTGGATGACTGTGCTGCCCCTGGAGATAGTGACATGGAGGAGGGGGAGAGTGTACAGGGAGCCGGCGCCATGTTTGAGCAGACCCAGAACGGCCCTGACTTGCAGGAGGATGATGATCCTGAGCCTGAGGGGGGAGAGCAACCCACATTAGCTGCAATATTGAAGGCCATAAACAAGTGCACAGCATCTGTGAATACCCTCCAGGCACGCTTTGGGAGCCTGGAGGAGGTCGGCCTGATCAGGCAGGACATCCAGAATATAAGGGAGAGAACTACTGCAGCTGAGAGCAGGATCAGCGACCTGGAGGATAAGCTTCCCCCGCTGACTAGAGATGCCCAGTCCGCAGCACGGCTAGCTAGGGCTGTGGACGCAAGGGCGGAAGATTTCGAAAACCGTCTCAGGCGCAATAATGTGTGTATAGTGGGGTTGCCAGAAAAAGTGGAGGGTCGCGACCCCACGCAGTTCGTGGAACGGTGGATGATGGACGTGTTTGGAAAGGACGCTTTCACACACCTATATGCAGTCGAGAGGGCCCACAGAATACCGGCTAGGCCCCTCCCACCGGGTAATCCCCCCGCCCGATACTAGCCCGGATGCTAAACTATAGAGACCGTGAAATTATACTGAGGATGGCCAGGGAAAAGAGGAATATCCAGTTTAATGGCACAAGGGTCTCGTTCTATCCAGACTTCTCTGCTACAGTCCAGAAAAGCCGGGCACGCTTCACTGAAATTAAAAAGCGCCTGCAGAAACTACAGACGCCGTATGCAATGCTCTACCCGGCGAAACTCAGAATCATCCTGAGGGGGCAAGCCCACTTCTTCGAGCATCCTGCGGGGGCCTCGGATTGGCTTGATGCTAATGAGGGTGCGCTGCGCCAGGCCCGGAGGCCTCCTGACCTGGAAGATGGGATCATCTGAAGTCTACTAGCGGAGTCGCCTTGAAAAAGGTCTTTTTTTTTCTCTTCTTCCCCTTCCTTTTTTCTTCCTCGGACGAGGAACCTGCCGGAAACAGAAAATGATTTGCTACATAAAATGTGAGTTCGGAAGGTAAAGGTGATAAACTCGGCAAGCATGTCTCCGGACCTAAACCCTATTGAGCATCTGTGGGGCATCCTCCAACAGAAGGTGGGGGAGCTTAAGGTCTCTAACATCCACCAGCTCCGTGATGTCGTCATGAAGGAGTGGAAGAGGACTCCAGTGGCAACCTGTGAAGCTCTGGTGAACTCCATGCCCAAGAGGGTTAAGGCAGTGCTGGAAAATAATGGTTGGCACACAAATTGACACTTTGGGCCCAATTTGGACATTTTCACTTAGGGGTGTACTCACTTTTTTTGCCAGCGGTTTAGACATTAATGGCTGTGTGTTGAGTTATTTTGAGGGGACAGCAAATTTATATATAATATAATTAATGTACAAGTTGTACACTTACTACTTTACATTGTAGCAAAGTGTAATTTCTTTAGTGTGGTCACATAAAAAGATGTACAACATGTACAATAATGTGAGGGTGTACTCACTTTTGTAAGATACTGTATATTGTGGGCCAGATCCACGTAGATTGGCGTAATTTTAAATGGGCGTAGCGTATCGTAGTAATGCCGCCGCAACTTTGAGAGGCAAGTGCTGTATTCACAAAGCACTTGCCTCTAAAATTACGGCGGCGTAGCGTAAATCTGCCGGCGTAAGGGCACGGAATTCAAATGACAAAGATGTGGGCGTGTTTTATGTTAATTCAACTTGACCCCACGTAAATTACGTTTTTTTAACGGCGCATGCGCCGTCCGTGGGGGTATCCCAGTGCGCATCCTCGAAATCACGTCGCAAATAGCCAATGCTTTCGACGTGAACGTAATTTACGCAAAGCCCTATTCGCGAACGTTTTAGGCAAACGACGTACACGACGGAAAATTTGACGCTGGCCCGATGTCCATACTTAACATTGCGTATGCCTCATAGACCCAGGGGTAACGTTACGCCGAAAAAAGTCTTACGTAAAAAAAAAAATGTAAAAAAATGCGCCGACCGGACGTACGTTCTGAGAATCGGCGCATCTAGCTAATTTGCATACTCTACGCGGAAATCAATGGAAGCGCCACCTAGCGGCCAGCGTAAATATGCACCTAAGATCCGACGGCGTACTAAGACGTACGTCAGTCGGATCTAGCCCCCATTCAGTCGTATCTTGTTTTGTGGATACAAAACAAAGATACGACGGGGTATCCTAGAAGTTACGCGGCATATCAATAGATACGCCGACGTAACTTCTTTGTGGATCTGGGCCATACTACCTATCTATCTATCTATATACATACATATATATATATATATATATATGTGTAGCGCTACCCCCTCAGGAGCCGCTGATTTGTTGTTGGAATCGGGGTATTAAGTTACCTTAGCGTTGTCTAGGGGGGCAGTTGGAGAACAGAGTATTGAGCGAATGTCCAGACAGTGAATAAAGGTTTTCCAATGCTTTATTTCCAGGCCAACAAGGCCAACATCAATATCAAATGGGAAGAAAAAGGTTGATGAAGAGAGAACTTTGCAGTATCAGGCCTGGATAAGAACCGAGCAATCCTGCTCTCAGTCGTACCAAATTGCAGTTCGTCGCCACTCTAGCCAGAGTGTGTGAAGTGCCCCCGGACAGACTCCTGCCACAAGCCTGGCAGCCGAAGTGTCACTTTAGATTGCTGGGAGGAACAGATCTCTCTCACAGACCCGGCTCTAGGGCCTCTGCCACAGGCCTATTACTTTGAATGAGCTAAATGAACGAATATAGCGAGTCCTCCCAGTAGATTTTAGCATAGGTCACCGGAATGACAGCAAAGTGTACCTGTCAGCATTCCGGTCACCAGATCCCCGATTGGTTCATTCAAGCCCTGTTGGACAACCTGCCTCCGGGTTCTCCTCAAGCCAACCCCCCAATCGAACGGCATCCAGCCTGGGATCCTCTCAATAGAACTGGGGACCCAGCAAGTCACTGGGGCCCCTCTCGGCAACATAAAGCTCCGTGTAGCAGTTGACTCCGGCCTGGAAGGTCATCGCCGGGGTCCGTTGGATGCGCACACCCTAAAGGTGGATGCCACACCTGGAACCTGGAACCCGCGGGAAGAAGAACCAAGAAAAATGGCGTCTGCCCCAGATATACCCCTCCCCAGCATGCTCTGCGAGGGAAAACTCCTCTTTGGCTGCTGGGGAAAGTTACTCTACCAGAACCCCTCTAGCGCCACCTGTCGCCCAGGGGGGGAAACAACACCCCTGGAGCGCAGGCTGACCTACAGGACATTTCTGGAATGACAGCAGCCCAAATTTGACAAATTATGAATGGGAGCAAAAAAATAACTCTCCCATTCCCCACTAACTTTAGCGTAGTGCCCATACTGAAAGTAAGGGGGCGCTACATATATATATATATATATATATATACACAGTATATATATATTATATCATATCAATCCATACTTAGAAAGTAAACAATTAGGTGTCTATAATGATTTATATTATGATCTGCAATACCTACTTACATTTGATAAATGTAAAACTGAATACATGGACCAAATGAAGTATCAGTTTGGAGATCATATACATCATCAGCAATGTTAGGATTGCAAATATATCTAGGCACTATGCACATGGAATGGGTTACTCCTTCATGAAATACAGGGTATTTTTTTTAATTCAGGTCTTTAATTTCGTAAAAAAGTACAGTTGACAATCATCACAGATAGCAGAGATACATGTCAAAAATCCAACAGTAGGGTCAAACATGGTCACAAAGTAAGAGAGGTACAATAGATACTCCGGCATTGCACAGTAAGGCTGCATTCACACCTAGGCGTACAAAATCGCGGCGTTTTGTCCCGCGAATTGCGGCGACAAATTGTGGCATTTTGTACCGCGATTTGCGGCGACAAAACGCAGCGATTGTGAATGCAGCCTCACCCCCTCTATGGAGATGGTTCACATCTCCTATGCCGAACGCCGAAAGCCGCCTGAAAAAAAGGTCCGGGACTTTTTTTCAGGCGGCAGGCGTACAGTGTTCGGCGTGGAGATGTGAACCATCTCCATAGAGGGCAATGTGTTTTCATCCCTCCAGCGTCTCGGGGCTGCTGCGGCGTCACACTACAGGCGACAAAACGCCTAGGTGTGAATGGGGGCTAAGAAGGCACGTGGAAAAAACAATACAGAGGTAATATCAGTGTGCGCAGCCGTGGAGGCATCCTGACAATCACTTGTACGACCTAGAACTAACATCAATGCATGCAATGCTATGCCAACAACAAGAATTTGTCTTTATAATAGATGTTTGGGAGGCAAAGCAACCCAGTGGCCAGGTGGGCCCAAACATGGGACACATGAAGGAGTAATGCACATCAGAA